>NC_056741.1:1848133433-1848155933 GCF_019279795.1 Protopterus annectens
CAACCCTGTCCTTGTGAAAATCAGATAGGGTTGGCCCACCATGAGGGCTTGTAGCTCAAAAACTCACCTTGCAGATGTCAGAACATTTTTGTAAAACAGTCTTCCAAGTAATGAACTGTAAATCAGCCTGAGAGGCAGTTTCAAAAGAAAGTAAGGTCAATTCTTCAAAAGCAAAGTTAAGATCCCAGGGAGGAGGAATTTGCTTTTGAGTGGGACTCATTTGCAACACTCCTTTCATAAACTGGTTGACCACAAAAGGAGATGAAAGAGGCGGGATTCATGGGCAGACAAGCTGAGACAGCTGCAAGATGCCGTTTGGAAGAAGCAAATTGCAAATCATCTCTAAATAGCTCACACAAATATTTCATAGTAGTTGAAACCCTTTCAGGACCTCCTGTTATTGGCAAGACACCTCCTAGAAAACCTCTTCCATTTGTAAATGAAAAATCCTCATGCAAAATCTGAAGTGTTCGTCTGGATAGACTACACTGGGGTATGAAGAGAAAAAGGAAGTCCTGGCTTCAGAGACAAGTGATCTCTTCACCAGTGCAGTTCCTGTTTCACAAATCTCAGTACTTGTACCTAGAAATCTGAAGGATGAAGGTGCTTGGTCCAACAATTCTTCAAGTACCACTGAATTTTTCTCTTGCATAATCTGGCTAGTGATATCATGAGTATCACAGGTGCCTTGAGGCCTAGACATTTGAGGAATTCTCTTGCTGAAGCCATGTCTAGAAGACTTTTCTCCTGTCTATCCAACACTTCAGGAAAATAATTTGTTGAAAGTGTGTGAGGAAGGACTTTTGAGGGTTCATTTTAAAGCCCAGGTGGGAAAGGATGGATGTGACCTTGTCTATGGACTCCAAGCACTTGAATACAGAATCTAAATAAGGAAAAATATGCATGTCTATGGTTCTGCAATAGAAAACCACTAGGGTTAGACATGTTGTAAACATTCAGGGAGCAGTAGATAGCCAGATGGGTAATGCCCAAAACTGGTAATGTAAACCAAACACAGAAAATCTCAAAAACTTCCTGAAATTCGTGGCATTAAGAATATGATGATAACTATCCTTGAGATCTAGAGTCACCATGAGACAGTGGTCTGGAAAGGGTCTATATTACCATATTGCACGCTGAGATGATCGAACAACAGATAATCGACCCCATGTAAGCGAAAGCTTAAAACATTGAAACTTCAGAACAGCGATTATTTTCCAATGGAAAACAATCGCTGTTCCGAAACAAAAGAAAAAAAAAACAGTAAAACATTACTTAATGTGGGGGGCTTTGCCCCCCACACCCCCTACTTAAATATACCAACTCTGAGATTGCACTACAGTGCCGAAAAGGCAAAGTGGCAAAAGCAGTCAAACAAATTCTTTCCCTGGGAAACGCCGCTTTGCTATTTTGCCTTTTCACGCTTTACTGTTCGACAACCTGCATCTGCGGTGGTGTAGTAGGGAACCTCTGGAAACAACACTAAACCAGACTGCAATTTAAGAATTTTGGGACTTTTACAAAGATGTTTAGGAATGACAAATCTAGGATAGGATTTCAGGAGTGTTACTCTTTTTGGTACCAAAAAGGTTCTGGAGTAAAATCCTTTCTATTTGTGTATTGAAGGCACAGGTTCAATGACTCCTGTTTCTACCATGTAATGGAGCACTAGAGATAACAGCTCTGTCTGGCTTAGTGAGTTTGTGGAAAAGGGGGAGGATTTTCTATCCAGTGCCAAGTGTATCTCTCCAAATTATTATCAGAACCCATTTGTCTGATACTGTTTGTGGTCAGGCCATAGTGTTGAGAGAAAGCCTTAGGGAAGAAGGAAGAGAAGGAAGGCTAGGAGTGTGTATGTGTGTATGTGTGTGCGTGTGTGTGTGTGGGGGGGGGGGGGGCTCTTTGATTCAGCATACTCATTCCTTTACAGGGGCTTGATCCTTTTTCAGAAAGGAAACTGTTGTTTGGTTTAGAAGAATTATACTCCTGCCATTTCCTTTTGTATCCCTGACTTTTGTTTGGCTAAATTTTTTGCTTTTTCTGCCCCTTGAAGGAAGATACCCTGTTTGGCGAGAACTTGGGTACTTGAAGTATCCCAGATACCTAATGCATTAATTTACCTCTATCATCTCACTGCTTGAAAATCTATGTAACAGGCAGCCTAACACCAATTCAGAATTTAAAGGTGCAAAATTTCACCATTTAAATCCTCAGAGAAGTTCTGACTGCATAACCCTGCATGCCTCGTCTTAATACAAAAGAAGAAGTGGCATTTCTTGAGACTGTACCTACACATTAAAGCACAGAGATCAAAGCATGTTTTGAAAGGGTGTATATCGTAACAACAAAAAATTAAAATCTTGAGTGCTGAAAGCACAGAAAATGCATAATATCGAAACCTTAATTGTGGGGGGGGCGCTCCCGCTAGTTATATATACCAACTCGAAGATTGCACTACAGTGAGGAAAGGGCAAATTTCCTGATCTTCACTGTTTTGCCAATATCCAGCATTTTCACTGTTTTCAGAGCTCGAGATTTTAATTTTTCGTTCATCTGATAGGGATCCTTTTGAAACCAGTGTCAAATCAGAAGGATGCAACAAAATCATCCAAACTGTAACCACACTGTAAAATAAATTTCCAGATATAGCCTTGATAATTTAACATTCTAAAGGTTAGATTACTAAAAAGAGGCATCTTTTTGCATTGAAGATCTAATCATTTTCTATCTTTATCAGCAGGTGTTGGATTAGATATTGTGGTGGTGGTGCTGTGGTAGCGTTGTCGCCTCACAGTAAGACATTGTGCTGTTCGATTCTCAGCTAGAGCGTCTTCTGTGTGGAGACATGCATGAATGGGCGTACCTTCATCAGGGCCGGCAACTCGGCATGTAAAAATCTACTGGCAATCATTAGCGGACCGGAGTTCCGCTGTTGCGACCCCTAACTGGGAAAAGCCGAAAGACACAACAACAATCAGCAGGTGTTGGATAAGATGAAGCCAAGGACTTTTTACATGAGCAGGCAATTGGGAAGACTGCAACTGGGCTAGCACTCAAATAACAAAATAGACCTGTCATATTTGTGCAGACCCAATATTTTCTTTAACCCTTTTTAGAGAATGCTGGAATAGATACTGGTGTCTTGCAAGAATCTTTATAAATGTCTTGCAAGGCTGGTAAGGGGAGGGGGTAGTCACTGAATTTGGGATCTTGTCCTCTACATCCTCTGCAAGGTCATATACCCTGTATAGCTCTGGTGTTGTTCCAGACTGCTGCCAAGGTAGCTTAGCTGTGGGGTGGTTTCTGACTGCACCCAGGAAAAAAAAACACTAAATCTAGCAATCATTTGAGGAAAAGTGAACACCTGTTTGGAATTAAGATCAGGTTCACCTTCTGAAGAATCAGAATGACTAGACTCAATATCAGCCAGGAAATCACCATTCTCCAAATCAGACTCCTCATCATTCTCTGAAACAACTGAAAGGTCTCCAGCTAAACAAACTCTAGAATCATGTATTTAGCATTGTGTAATGCATGAAAAAAAATTGTTTGTGATTTCAACATGTCAATAAATTCTTAGTGCCGTATGATCTAATTCTTAAAGACAGAGGATGTAGATCGGAGTGCAAGTGATGTGCGCTGCATCTTTAAGAAGCGTGTCAAGACTTTACTTGCACATATAAAATCCCAGACATGTGCACTCCATGGGGTCATTTTGTAAGAGCAGTCACAGTGATAACATGCATGAACGCAGTTGTTAGTTTGTATAAAAGTTA
Organism: Protopterus annectens; assembly: GCF_019279795.1. Taxonomy (NCBI): domain Eukaryota; kingdom Metazoa; phylum Chordata; order Ceratodontiformes; family Protopteridae; genus Protopterus; species Protopterus annectens. Next base: position 1,848,137,210 of record NC_056741.1, read on the forward strand.
AAGTCAGTAACCTTAAGTAATAATGTGTTTGTATAAAATAAAGCTGCTTGAACAGAACCCCCAAAAAAAGAATACAACTACTAGGATTAGCTGTCTAGTGTCATTACCTCATTCTACCCAGTACAGGAAGAACATTTGAGAAGGACAATCAGATTAGTTTCTGCTACTCCTTTGTCTCTTTCCTTTCTCTCTTTCCACTTAAAAAAAAATGTATCTGCTTTTACTGTATTTGTGTTTCTTCCTACTTTATTTTGCTTTTGCATCATCTTAAAAGTACTCAATTGTATTTATTACTGCTTGGTGTAACTCATTCTAAGCCTTTTAGTTTAAGCACTTGGGCTTCAGACCAGTTGTTTTACATTAAGAAGGTTTGTGGTCTGCACTGTAGTGGCAGAACAGGTAGCTTACATCCTTCTAAGTTGGGATCTGCTGATTGAGGGCTCAGTGTCTGTTATTCTAAAAGTGTATTAATTCTGGTTTAAGCACTTGGGCTTCAGACCAGTTATTTTACATTAAAAGGGTTCGTGGTCTGCACTCTTGTGGGAGGAGATGCTGGAGTCTGCCCTTCTGAGCTGGGAATTTCTGGTTAAAGGCTTATAGTGCCTGCATATTTGAACTGCTTCTTACTGAAATGGGTACACCTTGTTTGCTGTAGCATAGACTAGAGCCAGGCCTGCTGAATCTAGCTTTGTTTGTATAACTTGAGCACTAATCCAGGAATTCTTTAAAGTATTCAGTTGTATTTATTACTGCTTGGTAGTAACTTGATTAAAGTGTAGCTATCATTCTAAGTCTTTTGGATTAAGCACTTGGGCTTCAGACCAGTTGTTTTACATTAGGAAGGTTTGTGGCCTGCACTGTGGTGGCAGGACAGGCAGCTTACATCCTTCTAAGTTGGGAACTGCTGATTGAGGACTCAGTGTCTGTTATTCTAAAAGTGTATTAGTTCTGGTTTAAGCACTTGGGCTTCAGGCCAGTTATTTTACATTAAGAAGGTTTGTGGTCTGCACTCTTGTGGGAGGAGAGGCTGGCCTTCTGAGCTGGGAATTTCTTGTAAAAGGCTTATAGTGCCTGCATATTTGAACTGTTTCTTACTGAAATTGGTACACCTTGCTTGCTGTAGCATAGACTAGATCCAGGCCTGCTGAATCTAGCTTTGTTTGTATGCTTGTTATTTGTTTTCCTGTTATTTCCCTGAAACATTAATTCCACCTAAAACGCGGCTTTTCAGTACTTCTGTGGATCCCTAGTGATGTCTGCATTGCTTACTGTACTTATTTCCTTGTTTCACTTGAAAGAAAGTTACTGTTTGTTGTTTTTGCATTTAAGTTACCTGTAACACATTGCATTTAAGTTACCTGGCACTTGCTCACTAAAGCAATTATATAAGTCAGCACTAAAAAATTAAAAGCACTACACCCTCACAAACTCCCCTTGAGTACCTTGTTCCCCATTGGCCCTTTTTTTCAATTATAAAGGAATTCCCAATACTATTCTAGCATGTCCAAAGGTCAGTTGTCAATCTCCTCTCTGGTCCAGTGGTGAATCTGGGAATCTTGAGGCAATGTTATAACTGCCTCATGTACACAGACAACCCTCTCCTCCTCCCAACAAATTCCAACACATGTGAGAGATGCAACCATACAGCCAAACTGGAGGCTAATCTCTCTCAACTCAGTACTGGCATAACCAGTCAGGAGGAGAAGGAAACCACACTCACTACAATTCCAGTCTCACATAGACCTACCACGACAGCAAACCAAACACATAAACACACAAAAACATACTCGGAGGCTCTAAATAAAAATCTTCCTAAGCAGCAGAGACCTCCAAAGCAGACACCCAAGCAACCGCTACCCCAAAACAAAACACGTGCAACACATAGCTCACAAAGCCAGTGTGCTGAACAGTCACAGCCCTTAAGGCTAAACAACACACCTGATACACTTGTAATAGGTGACTCTATCATCAGGCATGCTGACGTCTCGCTCACCAGGCTGAACAAGGAGAAGGTCACGGTGAGCTGCCTGTCGGGTGCTAGGATCCACTACATAACACAAGCACTTAGGTCACTCCAAGGCAAGTACAAATATGACTCAGTCATTCTCCATGCTGGTGTGAATGACCTGAGACGTACCTCCCTGGACTACATGAAAAGAGACATAGAGGAGCTCTCTGAGCATGTAGCCCAGGCCGGTATGACCCTGACCTTGAGTAGCATCTTACTCTCACCAAGAATGATGCCACAAAATGAAAACAAGATGATCAATTTCAACAATTGGCTTAAGTATTGGTGTCATTCAAAGGGGATCCAATGCCTGTCAGCCTGGGATGACATGCTCGACAAGCCACGATGCTTCGCTAGGGACGGCTTGCACCTGTCACCCCTGGGCTTTTGGATATTGGCAAAGGCTCTTGCTACCCCCATAGTGCCTTTTTTAGGCAAGGCTCAAAAGACAAACCCACCTCCATAGGTATCACAAGGGATAAGAAACTAAGAGTAATGCTACTCAATGCCAGAAGTCTAAATCTCAAGATGCATGCACTCGAAACTCTCCTTAGCATGGAGAACATTGATATCTGTGCAGTAACAGAAACGTGGTTCAAGGCTCCCGAGAGCACAGATATCGGGAGCCTTGAACCACATTTCTGTTACTGCACAGATATCGATGTTCTCCATGCTAAGGAGAACATAGATATATGTGCAGTAACAGAAAAATGGTTCAAGGCTCCCGAGAGCATCCCAGTACTACCAGGTTATACCTCATACCATGCTTTTCGGCCCCAAAACCCGGACCGAACCACAAAAGGAGGGGGAGTATCAATATTCATCAAAGATACCCACACCTCCAGGTTGGTGGCACAGCACGAAGCATCAGAGACTATCCGTTTGCAACTAGCAGTGGGTAAAACTGCCTTCCAGTTTATAGCCTGCTACAGACCACCCTCCCAAACCCAGGAACCCCACTCGGCCTTCCTGAGAACACTGGAAAATATGAAGGTATTTCCAAACACCATTATATTGGGCGACTTCAACTACCCAAACATAGACTGGGAGCATTACTCTAGCTCCAACACCCTAGCCCAAAGGTTCCTAGAATTTATAAACTCAAATGCTATGGAACAACTTGTTATCACTCCCGCAAGAGAGGAAAACATACTGGACCTGATCATCACCAACATGGGGACTCTATGCTCCAGACCAGAAATGTATCCCTCAATGGTAAGATCAGACCATAAACTAATCTCACTGGATATTCACATCCCGACCCCACCCCTTGCCCAGAAAACCACAGTGAAAAACTTCTCTAAAGCAAATTTCACACTCCTCAAAACCGAGGTGGAATCCTTCAAAGCTTCCGGGCCTGTGGAAAATACGGCCCAGACCGCAGAATCCTTTATAAACGCATTCTATGAACACCTTCAGGAATGCATGGATCATGCAATCCCAAATAAAACCAAGACTCAATCCTCCAAAGGCAGATGTCCTGTCTGGTGGACCCCAGCCATAAGCAAACTATACAATAGAAGGAGGAAGCTACTACATGATAGAGCAAAATCCCAAAAAGGGAAGGCATCTCTGATCAGTATTAGCAAAAACTACGGGCACTCATAAAATCATCTAAGACCAGCTTTGAGAGAAAAATTGCACAGGACACTAAGGATAATCACAAGGCTTTCTTTAGTTATGTTAGGAACCTGGGTGGGAATTCCCAGATATGCTCAGAATTAGTCCAAAATGACAAAAAATACACCGAACCCACAAACATTGCCAACATCCTAGCTGACAGGTTCAGCGCAAACTTCTCCCCCCCTCCCCACCTAAAGGGCAAATATCTATCCTAGCAGAGTGCTGACCCCCTGACATCTCAGATGCTCAGGTAAGAGCCGCCCTCTCCAAAGCAAAAAACACAGCATCAATGGGACCAGATGGTGTCCCAGGCTGCATCCTACATGAACTCCAAGAAGAGCTAAACCCAAACATAAAATTACTATTCAATCTCAGCCTTTCTACAGGATATGTACCCAAAGAGTGGCGTACAGCAACAGTGGTCCCTCTCCATAAAGGTGGTGCCTCAACGGATCCTGGAAACTATTGCCCCATAAGCCTGACTAGCTTGGTCTGCAAAGCTATGGAAAGGATCATCATGGACCTCATAAATAAAGATATTGGGGACCTACAGACACTGGATCCTACCCGGTTCAGCTTTGTTAAGGGCAGATCCTGCCTCTTAAACCTGGTCAATTTCTTTGAAACAGTCACCAAGGCCATTGACGAGGGGAAGGTGGTCCACACAGCCTACCTGGCCCTTGCAAAAGCCTTCGATACAATACCCCACTCGGGCATTATAGATAAGCTCACCAGCTAAAATATAAACCCCTATGCCACTAGATGGGTTTTAAACTGGCTCAAGGACAGAACCCACATGGTTAGAATTGCTGGAGCCATGTCAGACTCCAAACCAGTTACAAGTGGCGTCCCACAAGGCTCGGTCCTGGGACCTCTTGTTCGGTATATATTTCTCGGAGGTACAGGCCAACACGGAAGGACTGTGGCTGACCAAGTTCGCAGATGACTGCAAACTGGGCACCATAATCGACTCTTCAGCCGACACAAGCATCCTCCAAAAGGGCTTCATAAAAACTGACAACTGGTGCCAGAGCCATGGCCTCAAGCTAAATGCCAAAAAGTATATAGTCATCCCCTTTGGCAAAAACAAAGTGCCCACAAATTACTACATAGGTGGTAATCCATTAAGTACAGAAGAAGTAATTAGGGACCTGGGAACCCAAGTTGATAGCAATCTCTAATTTGTCAACCACATGGCCAAAGTGGTTAGAAAAACATTTTATATAGACCACCTAATCATGATGGGATTCACATCTAGATCAGGAGAGGTCATCGTGCCTCTTTACTCATCCCTCATCAGGCCCATAATTGAGTACAATGCCCCTTTTGGGATGTACCTTGCCAGACACCTGCAGCAACTGGAAAGACCCCAAAAGTACCTCACCAAGAGGATCAAAGGGCTCAAACAGGTGCCATATGCTGCCCGGTTAAAGAAACTCCAGCTCTACTCAGTGACATACCACCTGCTCAGAGGCGATCTGTGCCTGATGTATAAAGCTATGTCCAATCTGGAATTAATGGACATGCTGCACCTCAGAAAATCCAAATCCCATCGAGCTACGCGCTCGAGGGACTTGAACCTCAGCACTGAAATAAATAGGACATGCTGGAGGGACAGATTCATAACCCAGAGGCTCCCTTCACTCTGGAATAAAATCCCAGTCTAGGTTAGGCAGAGTCCCTCATTGACTCTCTTCAAAAGGAATCTTGATGAGTGGATGGGAGATCGTAGGTTTACCCCGCGTATCACTTCTGTGTCACTGTTAGACAGAGGCACAGTATACTAACCTCAAAAAAGGGCATAGCAAAATTAATTTAAAATGGGTGGCGAAAGCCAAACACACTCTGGCTAGGCTTATAAATGCCCTAGGGCAGATAGCCTAGTATGAACCTATGAACCTATGAACCTATGTCTTCAGAACACTGTTAACTAAGGAAACTACATCATCCTTATAAACAACTATAATGATTATCAGCTGTATGATAAGGCTTTTGTTTCTTTTTCTTGTGAACTTCCCTACTAGATACAATATTTGGGGACCAAGTATTATGTTTGGCATGGGTCTCTTCACCTGGACTACTCCTGCACCTAAAGGGTGTGGTTCTCCAATACCTGCACCAGGTACTGTAACAGCTCTGGAAGATGTGTCTATCCTCCCTGTTCCATATTAGCCAGCAGAACTACACTAGAGGGAGATAGATGTTGTCTGCGAGCTAAGCAGTGGCCCAGACATAGGCTGAGGCATATTTTTATTTACTTTTTTCTTTTCAGGTGCAACTGAATTTGATTTGGGGGTAACAGAATTAGGATCTATCAAGTCAGGGGAGAGAACACTAGCCAGAATAATAAACTGACAGTACTAGATAGTGTATCACTATATGCACTTTAAAGTTTATAGTACTAAGTATGTCTCCATGCAACAAAATGCTGCCAAACTGTGTTATTGCCACAAAAAAACAGTTTGACCGTGTTTAGAATACTTTTACGACTGAGACAAGTTAAAGAGTTTCCATTACACAGAGTCCAAGCACCAAAACAACCAATATACCAAAATTGTTACAATTAGCTCTACACATAAACCACAATAAAATAATGTTTAATAGCAATTTAAATTTTATATTCTTGTGAAAGTGAGTAAAATTTCCACAATATCTTCAAATAACTTAATTTGCCTTAAAATTGCAGTTTGATGTTAAGAACACCCAAAGAAGAGTCATTGTAAATAATTTATAAATGTTGAAAAAATCCAAATGCTGCATTATTTGCTAGTCAAAAGATGAAAATCAGAGTAACAACAGTAAAAATATGGTTCTGACTGCACAACACAGACCCTAGTGTCTAATAGCACATACAGACAATGCACCCTCAAGAGAAATACTGAAAGTTTCCTCAGAACCAGGAAAGGCAAATATCCGTCAAAGTTAAAAGCCAAAGAAACACTGATATAAGCAGAAATTCCCATGTATTTTTAAATAAACACACAAATAGAAAGAAAATGATAAATCTAATAAGAAAATGAAAGGAAGGAAGTCCTTAGATGAGGCTCATCTGAGCAGTAAGGTAGTTGGAAAAATCATCACTGGCTCTTGTGAAGACTCAAAGGACTTTCATTTACTGTAACAGCTGAAGGCTTCCCTCTCAGGATGCACTCAAACAATCAGCTGTCACAGAAGGACAGAGGGAGGGGAGTCTGAGTTTTTGAAAGCTGGCTAATGCTGGGCTACCATGGCAGATAACACAAAATGCCCTTGAAGCAGTGGGAATGATGAATATTAGACTTTTCACATTAATATAATGCATTAAGACAGACTTCCATGCATTGAAACAACCCTTCACAAACCTTGCTCTTGAGGACCCCCCACTATTCTACATTTGACTGCCTCAACCTGAAAACATTAGTTTCAGGGTCATGGGATGGTTTCCATGCCCCGGACAGGTAATCTAGGGCAGTAGGGCAATACTGGACTTAAACAGCTGCAAGAACAGAACCCATGTGCACAATTTAACATTGCTGTAAACAGCTGCAAGAACCAAACCCATGTGCACAGTTTAACATTGCTGTCTTTTTGGTGGTGGGTCAAGGAAAGGGGGTGTGGTCAAATAATATTGCAGGCTCTCCAGTGCTCACTTTATGGCCAAGTACTCCCAGTCAGTGCCCAAATATTCTGCCTCTGCTCATGTTAGTTTCCTATTGAGGTAACAGACAGTCTTCCCAAGTAGTGCACTTGCCTTTCCTGATGGAAGAACAGAAGGCTGCAGGTACTGTTCCCACTCTAGGTGCTTTTTCCCCTTCATACCCCTCTCCTGAGATCAGTTTGGACTAAATTCTTTTTGGCACTTCCCGAAATTAAAAGCAATGCTTTCATGGGTCCTGACAGTATTCCTGGATGTCTGCTGAGAAGCATAATGCTCATCTATCAAAACTTCTCCATCAACTCTACAGCCTGAGTCTCTCCATTGGTTATGTCTGCAACATGTGGAGAATGGCAACATCTACTTGGTCCCAGACCTGGAACTCTATTTCTAGTATTTCTGTTGTAAAGGTCTTGTTGTGTAGCTTATTCTATTTCCATATATCATGTCAATGATAGTTATAGAAATATAGGTTGTATAAAAGGACTTATAAAGTCTAGTAAATCAGAAGTGGTGAGGTTATTGTTTGTTAGCTACATTAGACCAAAACTTTAATATAGAATAACAATATGGAAACCTTATAAGAAAACAAGTATTAGTAAACTGGAAAGACTGAACTGGAAATATACTAAGGGTATCCATGGATGTGAAAATTTAAGTTATTATGAAAGACTAAAATATCTGAACTTGTACAGTATCTCATATAGATATACAAGAGACCTTATTATAGGGCACTTAGAGACAACTACTTATGGGAATGCTTTTATTATCAAAAAAGTAGTATGGAATCATCAGACAACCTATGGGGAAGATTCTATAGGAATGAGAAGTGCACAAACTGGTTCTCTGAGAGAGCAACTGATAAATGGAATGGGCTACCAAATTACATTAAAGCAAGTGCTAGTTTAGTTATGTTTAAGAACAGCCCGAGTACTTATTATGGGAAAAAATGTTTTGGTATTTTGGCAGGCTAGAAGGGCATTAATCCCCATGCTTGAAATATTTGTATGCATATATATGCTCTCTCTATCATGGAGGCTAATATAATGGCCCATTGCACTCCTAAATGGAGTCTTTTCTTCTTCCCTTGTCTCATTGGTGACATCCAACCACCACGGTGCATATACTGTATAGATGTATAGATGTTAAGAAAGGCTAAACTCCATTAATACCTGCAATATTTCTCAGATGGTGAACAGGAGGTAAGATATGAAATGGTCGCAGTTCATCCCCTCCTCTTCAGCATTAACATCCTACTGAAGTACATCTCTAGGCTGTCAGTATGAGTATAGTATAGTGAACGCCTAAGTTGTTTTACTTTAAAAGATTGGCACAAATCATGCATAATTTGAGATGAAAATTAGGTCTCCTGATCAGTAAAATTATGCTTTGGTAAAGTTTGAAGTTGTTTCACCTGAGGACTCACCCCTTTAAACTGGAGGTATGGGTTATCAAAAGAGTTACCTGCTTCACACTCTTTGCATAACTCTTTAAAGTGAAAGAAAAGTTTCCCAAACATTATGTAATAAGTTGGGTATATCACTATGGCTACAAGGTGTAGTACCTTCCTAAACTCAGTATGGCTCTCCACCTGAGCAATGGGATATCATCTTTCTCCCGCGAGTATACATACTACTTCCATGTCCATTTTGTACCTACAAACATATTGTCTTTTTACAAGGGTAACCATGCTACCAGAGTCGAACACCCTCTGAAGTCCCCCCCAGTAGCAGAGCATATTTTATTAATTTGACAGTGGACAGTAATAAAATGCAGATTTGACCATTCTAATGGATTTCTTGTCACATTTTATGAGTTCTACATCATTCACATGTTTCTTGGCTCACATCAGAATTAGCAACAGCATTACACAATTTAGCAGGGTGGCTCCTTTTCCCACATTTAAAACAGTGTATGTGCTGTTGACCCCTTTTAGTTTAATAAGTACATTTTCAGTCAATTTCAGAGACTCTTCTTTACACAGATTTCATTATACAAAACTCTTTGTAGTAGACTAACAAAAGTATAAGAATTTTTCATATCTGACTGACCCAATAAAATTATGAGAATTTGTCTGAATGGCCCACCCACATTAAAAATATCATTAGCAATGCCTGCTTTAATGCATCAATCACTATTATTTCAGTCATGGATTCCTTACTGTTGGTCTAACAAGAAAGACACTGAGTATTTCAATTCACATAACTGAGATTGGATTACTATCCTAATTAAAAAAAAGTCTACTAATGGAACTTAGAAGCCTGAGTCTCTACTTTGACTCCATATCATGAGAACAAGCATTTCTTGATTTTATCCATAGTTCTTATAGTCATCCCCTTTCATGTCTATGAAAGTATGGGTTAATCCCATGTTAATTCTGCCAAGAGTATTTGAAGTAAGTTAACTTAGTGCCATCCCTCCTGTTAGGCAATTCATTCAAATGCTGCAATGTAAATCTCTAATTCCATGAGTGACTTTAGTGGAGGCACAGCTCATGATACTGCAATTGACTTAATAAGCACTAACATCCCAACAGCAATGGCTGAAATTGTAGGTGTTCAACATTAGCCATCTCATCAAGATGCAAGATCCGGCAGGTTTCTCTAGCAAACTCATAGCAGTAGGCACAGTCTCTAAGAGAGACACTACAAGAACTAGTTAGTGGTAGTTATGCTCAATAAAAAAATAATACAAGGACTGGTAGGTGGGTCTGACAAACAGAACATGGACTAGAAGTAGATATGTTGCTCTCTCTCACAACAGAGTGCATTTCCCAAACAGTAAGTGTAAACAGGTGTACTTGGTTTGTACTGATTGCAGCATACTTCCACATGGTGCTGAAAACCAAAACGTTTTACTTCAGCACCTCAGAGTGCATTAACAAAATCAAAATAAGTCTGGCTATCAGTAAATTCTGTATATTGCCAATGACAGGTTGGTTCAGGACTTTAGATAAAAAGTTTATACTGAAGTTTAATGTCCACTATATTCATCAATTTGGAACATTAAGCAGATGAGATACAATATTTGGCTACTAAAACAGTTTTCTTGTATGTATTGCAAAGTAAAAGGCTAACTTTGCTGACATTAACAGTATCTGTGGTCTAAATAGAAAAACTTCTGAACAATCCTTTAAACAATTCAGGTACATAAGAAAAATAAAATCACCACAGTTGCTCTCCTTCTGTTTCACTCTCAAGCAGCAGGTCCTGGGTCTTTCTTTGCTATATAATGTTTACAGAAAATGTCTTCTCTAGAGCTAGTGTTCTGGGCTTCTGGTTCATTCGTTTCAGAGAGGTTAGAATAATGGTTAAGATGTTTACCTTATAGACACAAGGTGCATGGTTTGATTCTTACATGGGGTAATTGGCTAGGCTTAAAATGGCCCACAAGGGCAGTTAGCCTAGTACTAATCTATGATTCGGGTGGTTAATTTCAGAATATTATTTATACTCCAGCCTCCTCTGGACTTCCATGCTTTCAGTATCTCTGATTAGGTTTACCCAAACACAGGTTTATATGCACTGTATCTTCCCACTTTGCTTAACTGTCACGATACTAGTGACGTCCTGACTGAGCCACTATTGCAGTATTCTTAACAGGTGGGTTGTAGCTTGCTGATGTCTGGCCGGGATACAAATGATTTACCTTCCTATGATATACATCTGAATGATTACCTCAGCTCACTGACATTGGGGATATAGAGTCGCATGTATATATGATTTTCCCAGACTATCTCATCACCAGTCTGAACACAGGTCATTGCACCCAATGGATTGTGATCATTTGGTGACTCTGTGCCACAGCATCACTTGTCAGATCAGATAAGTGCCCCATTGGTGATCCTTCCTTTCTAAATTTTGACTGTTTTGTGAATGCGGTAGAAGAATTCCATACAAAGACTTGCACACTAAGGGAGTTTCTGTCTTGGCCTTGAACACAACTATAAATCCTGCTCCATCTGTCATTTGTTTGTTCCTAAAGCCCTATGGTCTAAGCTATCCACACTTAATACTTTCCTTAAGACGCGACATATGAATCGCTTGGCTCAGTCCACCATGTCAGAAGGCCAGGACGCTAGCCTCCAGCTTAAGAAAAAATTGAAAAGACCTAGAGAGGATTTTCCTTCCATTGTCTTATAACTGGATGTGCACCATTGAGGTGGTTGAACTCAGGGTATAACAATCATCTTCTCATGAACCCTGTACCATGACCCCATCGGAGGCCAGTAGAGATCCTGAAGCCTTGCAGACTGAGTCCTCTAATGGACCACAACTCATTATCTTTGAGGGGCCTCGATGAATCCCTCAGATCCATGTGCAGGAAGAGATTCCTGGTTCCTGGACAGAAATGTGCCAAAGATCAGATCCCCCTAAGCTGCTTCAGGCAAATGTTACCCCTAAGAAGAAAAATGTTCAGGGAGAAAGAATGGATTGATATTTCTCGAGGCTTATTCAAGGCACTAATGTTTCAAAGCCAGCTTCCTTTGTGACTTAGCCTTCTCAGGCCACACTACACAAATAGGCCTTAGATTCTTCCTCCTTTGATGAGGAACCTGACTAGGATCCTAATCTTTCTCTCCACTGCTATTCCCAGTTACTATCTCCAGAACAGATTTCCTCAGATTAGGATTCCCCCTTGGAATAGGCTTTCAATGGAGAAATCTTACAAAGCATGATGAAGAATTTTGAATGGCAGTCCGGACAGGTATCTGAGGTACTAAATAGATACTACAACTTATTACAGGTGGGCAGTCCTGCTCCTCCTCCAATTCCCCAAGTGCTAGATGCTTACCTGGATGCATTTCAAGCCAAATATTTGGTAATGGATTCTCAGCATCCTGCTCCAAAAAGGACAGATAGGTTCTACAATGTTTCTGATGAACTAAAGTACCTCTACAAAAACTCTGTGTCAGAGCTGGATGTAGTTTTCCTGGCCTCAGACAAACGTTCCAAGCTGCTCCCTGGCAATAATATTTTCCCCAATGACAAGGACAGTTGAACAATGGACAGGTGGGGTAAGAAAGTGTATACTTCCTCCACTTTAGCTTTCAGAGTTATAAACTACCAAACTCAAATTACCAAATAGACCATCACAAAGCCCAAGACACTGGAGTCAAAACAGCATATGCTGTCTCTAGTGACCCAGGCTTCTCAAGTAGCCATGAACAGCATATAATGTAGCTATGATGCTGTGGATGCTTCGTCAAGTGTGGCTGTTACTGATAGTAGTCAGTGATCAGGAGATATGCCTGACTATGAGGCTAACATATTCCATAAGATTTCAAGTCTAAGATTCTAGACTACCCCCTTGGATTACAACCACCTTTTTGGCTCACAAGCTGACAGTCTCTTCAAGGCTTTGCAGGAACATGGCAAGACAATGAAAGATTGCCATCAGTTTCTGCTTTCTTCAATTCCAATGTACCATAGGAATTATTCAGCAAAATCTACCTCCTTTGCTAATTGAGATCCTAGAACACCTCATAGGGAAATGAAAATTCCAAAGAAAAAATTTACAGAAAAAAATCCTACTGGGGGCCACAGTTTGGTAGTAGACCACTATGGCTATATTACACCCACCCCCCACCTAACTGTACCCCTCCAATCCCCTCTCAAAAAGACTTTATCTTTCTTTTCCTTTCAGGAAAGCAATAACCTCAGACAAATGGGTCTTAAACATTATCAAGGAGTGTTATAGTATGTCTTGGGAAAGCAGCCCACTTCCAGGGGAATACATCCTCCTCCTCCTACCCAGATATGCCTGTTAGACCCTATTGTGCAAGACTTACTGACCCAGAAAAAACATAGAAGAGGTCCCCCCATCCTATTTAGGAAAGGGATTTTACTCCAGGATCCTTCTTGTCCAAAGAAAAGAGGGTCAGTAGAGACCTATCCTCGGCCTCTTCCATCTAAACACTTTTCTGAGAGTTCCACCTTTCAAAATACTGTCTTTACAAACTCTTCTACCCTTCCTACTTTCTCAATCTTTTCTGGTATTCTTAGACCTAAAGGATGCTTATCTTAATATTCCCATCCACCCTTCCTGCAGAAAATTTCTCAGGTTCTTTACTGGGTCATCACATTTTCAGTTTACTGCTTTGCCCTTTGGTCTTTCTACAGCTTCAAGGGTTTTCATAAAGTGCCTGGCCCCAGTAGTGGTTTTCTGCCACACTCAGGCCATACAAATCGTACCTTACCTGGATGACCTTTTACTCCAGGATTTATCTAGGGACACTCTTCTACAGTACCTTCATTATTCGTGGAACTTTTAACTGTCCTGAGTTTTACCATCAATTACAGAAATGTCAGCTCATTCCCACCCAATAACTGACCTTTCTGGGATGATATCTGGACATGTCTTCCATTTTCAACAAGGATCATTGCACAGCCAGAAATGCTCTCAGTGCCCTGGGACTCATGACTGTCACAATCCCTATGCTGTCCCCCACCAGACTACACATGAGGAAAATACAATGGTATGTCAAGTCAGTGTGGTCTCAGCACTCTCACCCTCTTGATACACACATTCTTCTTCTTCCTTGCATCAAAAAGAAACGCCTTTGATGGAGCAACCAGGTTATGCTCAATACAGGTCTTCTATTCCCTCCAGCCCCCTACAATCAAATCCTGTTTACAGATGCCTCAGACAGGGCATGGAGAGCTTGAACAGGAGACCACAGAGTGCAAGGGAAGTGGCATGCCCAATGTACACAAAGAACACATCGACTTAAATGAAATGAGGGCACTTCTACTAGCCCTATAGACACTATCACATATTTGGAAACCAGGCACTCTACTGGTGTACATGCACAACCACCACGGTGATGTGGTACATAAACAAGCAGAAAAGCACAAGATCTTACCCCCAGTGTAGACTGGCAGAGAAGGTGTGGCACCTAGACTCTCAGCTGAATCGTACACTTACTGTGACATATATCCCTTCTCAACAGTACATATTGGCAGACCCTCTAAGCAGGGACATGGAGGACCTTCATGAATGGTCCTTGAGCATAGAGGTTTTCAAATCAGTAACACTGATGGGCGACTCCCTATACAGACCTCTTTGCTTCTCTGAGCATTGCCTGCTCCCAGTTTTCTACACAAGGAATCCATCACCTCTAGCCTGGAAGACAGATGCCTTCTCCTTCCAATTGATGGGGAAGTTCCTTTATGCATATCCCATTCTACCTCTGCTCCCAAAGCTCCTTCTCAAGGTCCAGACAAAATCTCCAAAACTCCTGCATCTGGCACCTTTCCGGCCAAGACAGCACTGGTTCCCACTCCTGTTTCACCTATCAAAGAAAAATTACTGCAGAATCTCTCCAAAATCAGATCTAATCACTGAAAAGAAAGGTCAGCTCCTTCATCCCAGTCTGGCCTCACTCAGTCTAATCATCTGGATGGTAACATTTTAATCCCTACAAAACACACCTTTTCTGAAGAGGTTGTTATACACCTACAAGAAGCCAAGAAACCTAACACCAAGAAATCTTGCACAGCTTAGCAGAAGTGATTTTCCATCTAGTGTCCCTTCTATCAGACACCTCCCATACTTCAGAACTTGTGTGACTTATTACGTTCAGGGGTGGCCTACTCTTCCATTAAAGCTCACTTATCTGTCATTAATGCTTGCCTGCCTTTGGATCCCCCTGTCCAAGACAGATGTTAAGCTTTTTCTGAGGGGAGTTTTATACCTTAAACCCCCAAGGAAATCTATCACCCCACCACAGGACCTTACATTTGTTTTGGAAAAGCTCACTTTATGCCCTTTTGAACCAGTTGCTTCAGCTACTCTAAAAGTTTACACTTGGAAAACAGTGCTGTTATGGCCTTCACTTCAGCCTGCAATGTCTCAGAACTACATGCGCTCATGGCTACTCCACAGTTCCTCATCTTCCATAAAGTCAGGGTAAGCCTCAGTGTCAATCCATATTTCATGCCAAAAGTGGTTAGTGAGCTTACTCTCAGCCAAACAATCAATCTTCCTGCCTAACTCCCCAACCCCAAAATAGGGGGGAAAGAATATTATACTCTTTAGACATTCACAGACAATTGAGGTTTTACCTGAACAAAACTAAGGATATCAAAAGAACAGATCAGCTTTTTGTCCAATTTATGGAATCCAGGTTAGGACAACCAGCTTCCAAACAATTTATTACTTCCAGGATCTCAAAGGCTATTTCCTTCTGCTACTTTCACCATGGAAGGACTTTACCTACATAGCCAAAAGCACAAGCAGTGACATTATCAAGTGCCTTTACAAGGGGTGGATATCAGGTCCATTCTACAAGCAGCTACCTGATCATTTGTTCATACTTTCACAAAACATTACAAGCTAGATGCCTTTTCCAGGTCCAGGGCAGTGTTTACCAGATCTATTCTGTCTGTCCTCCTGGACTCTTCATCCTCTTTTTCCATCTTAAATCTGCCAACCTTCTTTCTCTACAGCTCTGGGAATCACCCATCTGTTAAGAATACTGCAATAGTGACTCAGTCAGGGCATAGTACAATTTTATGAGAACTTACCATAACAGTAGATGTCCTACTGATAACTGTTGCAGTATTTTTTTCCTCTCACTTTATCCCTCTTCTCTTGTGTCCTAAAACACAAACGCAATGCCTTATACTCACAGATACACATTCAATACCACAATTTATTTCAACCTTTCTTAGGGGGACATTTATTACCCTTTTCAAACTAAGCCCCTCTTAGCTGATCAATCCTTTTCCTTACTTTTCTTCAAGTCACTGTTGGCTTGGAAATAGTCTGAGGATTTTGTATGTACATCTGACTTTATATCCCACTGTGATGATATGGGCAAGTGTCAGCATAGCCAGCTTTAGTTTTGTAAAGAATATGTCCTTTGAATATCAAACTGATTTACACAAGATGCTTGTGTTACAAATGTATTAGAACTGTATGTCATTTGCATAGCAAACTGATTTTGTACAGATGCTTGTGCTGAAAATGTATTTGTGAGCTTTGCTTGTGTTGAAGTGTATCAACAGTGCACCCTGCTGAAATGAAGAGAAATGTACATGTATTTTTGTAGCTGGATTAAATGTATATGTTCTGCCCAGAGTATAAGGTAGTTATCACTGCCACCAGTCACTTCAAAATCAGCTACTCTAGGACCCATAACAAAGGGTGTCCAATTATACTGTGTAATATTAATACTAATACAAATGGTTATAGTCCACCAAGATGGTTAGGCTTTCTGGAGTGGCCCACACAGTGTCACCAAACAAATATAAGCACTCTCAAAGGTTAAGTACTTTCTACAAGGATCAGCCACAATGAATGTTTTAAATATATTTAATAATAAATAATAAAAGCACATGTAAATACTGAATATATATTCACAGTAAACCACAGATTTCAGATCACAGGAAATATTGGAAAGAACATTGATGGACAGACTCAGACAAATAAAGAAAAACAATATCTAAACTAAGTTTCACTGCTTTCCTGTTGAATCTAAGAGAATTTTACTGTTCCCTTGTTAAATTACTTACTACCACAAGGCAAGATGCTGTGGGTGAGGGTCTTTCTAGTCAGGCTTCCCAAACAGAATGCTCAATACTCTGAGATTTCTCTTTTTAATATCTAAAATATAATTTCCTAGAGGGCTGACAGAATGACCTCATCTAGTCACCTGACTCTAGGTTTTTATACTATTCCCCTTTGAAGCTGTGACAGGAAGTTAGCACATATGGCCACAGTACACATCCACATGTTTATGGCAGTGTCTGGGGCATCCCCTATTTTCTCTGAGCTAATGGACAACGGCTCTTCTAGAGAACCAACAACTGTGTTCCTATTCACCAATGTGGGATGCCTATTAATGAGTTAACAGCTCATTTACATTTGCATTATTTGTCTTAAAGTTAACCTCTTCTGTGCCACTATTATCAGTTAAAGCATATACATTTAATTCAGCTACAAAATACATGTACATTTCTCTTCATTTCAGCAGGGTGCACTGTTGATACATTTCAACACAAGCAAAGCTCACAAATACATTTTCAGCACAAGGATCTGTACAAAATCAGTTTGATATACAAATGACATACAGTTCTAATGCAATTGTAACACAAGCATCTTGTATAAAGAAGTTTGATATTCAAAGGACATATCATTCTTTACAAAAGTCCAGCTGGCTATGCTGGCACTTGCCCATATCATCATACACACTGATAAGCTTTGGTACCCTGGCTAGACATCAGCAAGCTACAAACCATCTGTTAAGAATACTGCAACACTGATCAGTAGGACATCCACTGTTATGGTAAGTTTTTACACAACTGTACTTTCTCTATAAAGGATAGCTTCTCCATGTATAAGTGACACACACAAAAACGTTAATACAATGAATTAGAACACAGATTTAACACTAATATAATACATTAGGATAGGTTCCCATGTACTAAAACAACCTGTATTAGACACTGCTGCTGAGAACCACCACTCTCTGATATAATACATTATGTTTTGTTTATCTAAAACTGAATTAAAAAAATATGCCATGGTTATGACTTAGGGATTAATCATAATAATCACTGCATTGCAGATTATGACATCAGTAAGCAAACTATGTTAGTGAAAATGCAGAAACTGAAGTTATTGCCAGTGTTTGTGCACTGTTCTACTAATCACCGAAATATTTGGTAGAACAATTATTTCCATGAATGACTGAATTAAAATAAAAGCAACATCCTGGGAAATGAAGAAAAATTAAATGGCTTACATAAGTAAGGAATTCTATGGGTAAGGCCATGTTAAGATGTAAATTTTTTATCCGCTTGTAGTAACAAGGCACTTGGCTTTGCTTTTGCAAAATTATATATCTAGCATGGTTAAGGAAAATAGCATAATCATACTCCTGCTCTACAGTTTATCAGGGGAACCTCAACAGCAAAGAAAAATAGAGCACTGTGATGACTTGCTAGAATCACGTGTTACTTGTCCGGTTTTCAGACGTTTCATCTGTTTTTTTGAAGACAATGGTATACTGAATTGTACTGATTCTTTAAATCATGGAATAGTAATGTCCAAGGATTCACTAACTGCCTCTGTAAATACCTTGATGTTTGTCTGGTGCCATAGGCTTCTCCACCCATAATACCCAGGCCTTGACTCACATGTTACTGAACTGTTTTTATTTGCTCTACACTGCCATAACAGAAATGTCCTCAGCATAATTTAAAAGTGTCCCACTTTACTCCTTCCTCGCTGTCTGTAGCTGCTAGCTGTACAATTTCTTTCACTGCAAGTGACCCTCCTTCACTCATAAAAATGATTCTGCCCCATCATGTTTCCTTCATCTGTTCATTTAAACAAAGAAACACATTTGTACATCTGAATTTTCTCACTCCCTTGCTAACTGCGCTTCTCATGGTGTCAGTTTATTGCCAACTAAATACTGAAAGACCTGCGTAACTAATTTTTTCTTCAGT
>NC_056741.1:1848160933-1848163433 GCF_019279795.1 Protopterus annectens
GATAATTCATATTTGCAAAAATGTCTGGCTATGAAAATAGTACCGATGGGTTTACGTTTTTTTAAATTCCCCTTAGGTGCTGTATTCAATGATGAATCCATGGGGGAATTTAATGAATTTTTTGATGAGTGTGGTTTCAAGTACATGAAACTGTTAATTAAATACAATGATGGAAAATTATTAGATTGTATTAGTCAAGTTGAACAATTGAATTTGGAGATTACAAACGATTTATTGTTTGACGAGTGGAACAACCTATATCAAAAACAATTCAAGATGGTGGAAAGTAAATCCAGGGTAATATTTGAAAGGAAATGTAAAAAAATAAACAGAGATGTGGTACATTATAGAGAAAACAAAGTTTATAAGTGGCACAAAGAAGAGAAAAAACCTTACATTTCAGATAACACACGGGACAGGTATGGGGAAAAAAGGGGATGGAACGATAATGAGGAAGATGTAGATGGTTATTATGACAAGTATGGATATCAAGGGGGTCACAAACAGGATTTTCAAAGGAATTGGAACCCGCAATATTGGAAAAAGAAAACAGGTGACACTACGGGTTATTACAACAGAGGATACAACCAACAAAGGAGATATTACCAAAAATGAAAGGGAAATTATCAACTAATGTGAAGTACAACACAAACGATAGCAATATAAGAAATAACATACAGAAGGATGGGGTAGTGTACAGTCTGGATAATTTTAAGATTTATAATTATACCAATTTACAAGTGGAAGATGTACACTTTAAGTTACTATCCAAAGGAATGAAATTTATACCAACACCTAAATTTGAATTGGTTGATCACTTGGTTGAAACCAAATTATATACACGTAAATTAAATTTGACAGTTATGTTTCAAAACAAGAATAATAGAGTGGATACAGGTGTTGACAAAGGTGAAAAAATATTAAAAAACAAGAGCACTTTTATACCTTATATGAACCCTATGGTGGAAATTTTTGAAAAACAGGTCCACAAAGATATATATGAATTTGCCAATAAAACGAAAAATTTAAAGTGAAAAGTAATTTAACTAAGGAGGAAAGTGATGAATTAAGGAATCTAAGGAGTAACCAGAACATTCGTATTATGACACCTGATAAGGGAGGGGGAATTGTACTATTCGACCAAATGGAATACAGTGTCATGTTAAATCAACTTCTTATGGATTCAGGTAATTATGAACCAATATCTCTGAATGAAATTAACATAGCCTATCAGAGAATCAACTCCTATATAGAGGAATTTTGGATTGACAACCGTATTAGTAATAATGTTTATAATTATTTGAAAGTACAACATCCTATAACAGCTGTTTTGGTGGGGATTCCAAAAATACATAAGAGTATTGACAATCCACCTTTTAGACCTATCATATCAGGTAGTAGGTCAAAGACCTTCCCTTTAGGTAAAGCGATAGACATCTGGTTAAAGGATATTTACCAAAATATTCCTCACCTATTAAAAGACTCATGGGATTTCCTTAGAAAATATCCCAGTCATTTGAAAGCAGAAAATATTTTTTATGTGACTATAGATGTCATTGATTTGTTTTCATGCATTCCTAATCGACAAGGATTGGATATGTTTTGTGAAAGTATTAGAAAACACACCAACCTGGATTGGGACAAAATTTGTCTGATTATGGAATGCATGACTTTAGTATTTGAACATAATTATATATTATTCGAGGGTGAGTATTTTAAACAGAAAAGGGGAGTGGCAATGGGATCTGCGAGTGCCTCCATATTTGCCAATTTAGTTATGTTAAATTGGGAAGAAGAAGTACTATTTAAAAGTCACTATTTTTCTCATGTCAGTCATTATACAAGGTTTTTAGATGACATCTATATATTATGGAAAGGTAATGAGGAAGAATTGGACCAATTTATTAGTTTCCTTAATGAGAGTAGTGATTTTTTAAAATTTACACACTCTATTAGTGCCAATGATACTGCCTATCTCGACACTTTTGTTTCACATGATGACAGGGGTTTTAAATCAAATATATATAGGAAGAACACCTTCTGAAATGACTATCTACATTTTAACAGCAACCATCCCAGAAAGATGTTACGTAACATTTTTAAAGGCCAGATTATTAGAGCGGCCAGGATGACATCTAGAAAGAACGAATTGTTAGATGAGATAGAAAATATAACAGAGATGTTTATAGAGAGGAAGTACAATAGGAAGATGTTATATGATGTCAAAAAATATGTGATCTCAAAGATAGATACAGTATATTTACCTATATTAGGGGTTGGTGACTCAATACAAAATGTTAACGAAAGTCTAGGGGTAGATAAATATCAGAAGGCTTGTATACTCCCGTATACACCTTATGTCAACATAATTAAGGAAATTTTGGTAAAACATTGGGCTATTTTCAGAGTTAATCCAGAATTAAGTAAATTATTAGGAGAAAAACCACTCATTGTTTACAAGATGACCCACAATTTGAAGAGAATTCTTGAATTCGGGAAG
>NC_056741.1:1848168433-1848218433 GCF_019279795.1 Protopterus annectens
TATCATAGGAATGTTGGGTTATAGAGCCTGAACAGTGCAGTGTTATCATAGGAATGTTGGTTTATAGAGCCTGTACAGCACAGTGCTATCACAGGAAACACAGTGCTATCACAGGAATGTTGGGTTATAGAGCTTGTACAGCATAGTGTTATCATAGGAATGTTGGGTTATAGAGCCTGTACAGCACACTGCTATCACAGGAATGTCAGATTACAAAGCATGTTATAGCACAGTGCCATCACAGGAATATTGGGTCACAGGGCCTGTTATAGCACAGAACAATCACACAGGAATGCTGGGTTACAGAGTCTGTTACAGTACAGTGCAATTACAGTAATTTTATGTTACAAAGCTTGTTAAAACACAGTGTCATCTCATGGATGTTGGGTTACAGAGCAGGTTACAGCAAATTGCCATCACAGGAACATTGAGTAGAGAACCTGTTACAACACAGTGCCATCCCATCTTCCTTGACTGTAGTTTCTAAGAAGCATATATATTACAGATAGAACAGCTTTGTGTTTTTTTTTTGTTTGTTTTGTTTTTGTTTTTAATACCTGCACACTGAATGGCTTGCACTTAGAGATATGCTTGGGCTACAGAACCTGTTACAGATCAACTCCATCACATGAATGTTGGGATACAGAGCCTGTTACAGCTGAATGCCATCACAGGAATATTGGGTTACAGAGATGTTATAACATTATGACCTTTACAAATCACCTGCTGAAAACTTGTTTGTTGCACACAGTTGCTTGTCTGCCTTACACTACAGTGCCATTACAGGAATGTTGGGTTACAAAGCATGTTACAGTGCAGTGCCATCCCAGAAATGTACAGAGCCTGTTAAAACATAGTGTTATCACATAGAAGTGTTTGGTTACAGAATCTATTACAGCACAGTGCCATTACAAAGGAATGTTAGGTTATGAAGTGTGTTGCAGCACAATACCACCACACAAGAACAAGGGGTTATGGAATCTGTTACATCACAGCATCATTAAATAGGAACATTGGGTTATGGAGCCTGTTACTGCACAGCACCATCACAGAACATTGCGTTACAGAGCCTGTTACTGCACAGCACCATCACAGAACATTGGGTTACAGAGCATCTTACAGAACAACATCATTGCAGGAACTATGGGTTACAGAAGCTGTTACAGCACAGTGCCATTGCTGGAATGTTAGATTACAGAGCTTGTTACACTGCAGCTCCATTGCAGGAAGACTGGGTTACAGAGACTGTTACAGCACAATGCCATTGCATGGACATTGTCTTACAGAGCCTGTAATAGCACAGCACCATCACAGGAATGTTGGGTTACACAGCCTGTTACAGCACAATGCCATCTCAGGAACATTGTCTTACAGAGCCAGTAACAGCACAGCACCATCACAGGAATGTTGGGTCACACAGCTTGTTATACCACAGCACCATCTCAGGAACATTGTCTTATGGAGCCTGTAACAGCACAGCACCATCACAGGAATGTTGGGTCACACAGCCTGTTACAGCACAGTGCCATAACAGAATATTGAGTTACACACTGTATTACAGCACAAAACCATCACAAGAATTTTGGGTTGTAGAGCCCATTACAGCACAGTGCCCTCACAGAAATGTTGGTTTACAGAACCTGTTACAGCACAGCGCCAAAACAGGAATGTTGGGTTACAGAGACATTGCCACTTTGTAAGTCCACATGACAAACCTCTGAGCATGGTCCTTCTGGAAGGTTCACAGGGCCACTATCCCACATACCAGCCATGCCATGTGCTATCCAACATTCCCTGCCCCCACTGTTGTCTCAAAACTGTCACATCCAATCCAGGCAATGGAGTCAGTGATAGTATCAACTGTGTGTGCATTTTACTAAAGGGATTTGGGATAAAGCATCTAGGTAGGACTATAAGGTGGCACAGTAGTAGGATTTGGGATAAAGCATCTAGGTAGGACTATAAGGTGGCATAGTAGTATATGTATGGCTTCTGTAGCACAACAGGAGGTAGTACTCAGAGTGGATTTATCTAACAGGCATGCTATAATTTATTTTGCCCCTTATTCTCCTTCTATTTGTTGCTATGCTACATTTTAATATTTTATTTTTATTAGCTTTAATTCTATCCATTTATATTGACATTTCCTGTAGCATCTGGCATGGATGTGCAAGTAGTGCGGCACAGATACCCATCCAATCATCAGGTCCAGCCTTCACCTGCTAGCACTCCACCTGGCTTTAGGCCTGCCCCCCCTACTGATTGTGGTGATGATGGAGGGGATCTGGTGATGTCACCTGTAGCTGTTGCTATTTGGAGGAGAGTACTAGGAGTTTACAATTTGTCTCCCAGTGGGAGTTGGCAGAGGTTGTGTGGGATTAGTGGATCAGCAGCTGGAGACCTGCATTGGCAGCTGGAGATGGCCTTTGTATGGTTTCAAGAGTTGCACTGTTGCCTGTTTCTGCCTTCACACTTCAAACAGGCCCAATGGGGAGGGCAGTCATGGTGATAACTGATCACTCCCTGATGGTTTAGCTCAGGAAGCATTGAAATATTAAAGGGATACCCATCCTATCGCCCATCCTGGTATTTCTGCTCTTTTCAGTAAAGATGTCAGGGTGTGTGTGTGTCCCTCTTACTTCTGTCTCTTCATGGATTCATGTCAATAGCAGAAAAGCAGTTTGGTCGAATCCAGTCTGACTCAAAATATTTAGCCAAAAGCACTTTTGGCAAAACTCAAAGTAAATTTTTTTGTGTGTGTATGCATGGTGTGGGGCAAGCACTCCTACATGTTCCCTCCCCCATATACACAGCCTCAAACTTAATTATACTTACGATGAGGTCAAACAACAGTGGAGAAAAGGAAATTATTGACTATCATAGAAAATGATTTTGGTTAAACAGTTTTGATAATTTTGTGTTCATCTGAAATGCCAGTGATAAACTGACACACTCCCATTTTCACTGAGTATACTTCCTAAGAAGCATATATATTACAGATAGAACAGCTTTATTTTTTTTTTGTTTGTTTTTGTTTTTAATACCTATACACTGAATTGCATGGCACTGAGAGATATGCTTGATAGGAACACCATAGCTGTGCTTCCATATCCAGTTACTAGAATGGGGAATTGTGGCATCTTCCAACATTTTCCTCTCTCCCCATTTTTGTGTCCAACGATAATGTTTGTGCTTGCAAGAAGAGTACAAAGACACTTGAAAACTCTGATGGCTTGCATTTCTTAAATAGAGCTAGCACAAATAGCTGTACATTTCACTTTGCCTTACTTAAAAGACATGGCTTAATAAAAAAAAAGAATTCTAGAGGCACAGTCGTCTGCACTGAGGGATTGCTAGCAAGCTGATTTCAAAACAAAAATGTGGCTAGTCCTGTGAGAACAGAAAGTATTCTAACACATACATTATCATGAGGTAGTACACATTCAGATACGTAGAGTGTGTTCAGACTTCTTTACTCTGAGTTCTCATCTGCCATTCCCTGATGTTCACGTTATCTTAATTTTCTTTCCAATTTCATTGCAGTCTGTTTATAACAGCATTTACTGAATGCACTATAAGCATACTTTTAGAAGCATGATAAATATTCCCCAAACACACAAATCCGTACACATTCTGCAAGGTTCTAACTACATAGTATACCATAGCTATATTACATGGACTACCATATTATTTAACGCCTATTTCTCTACATCCTTGTATAACAATCACAACTTCTCCAGAACACTTCTATTACTTTTTAAACTGAAATGGCAGCACACAAGAGACACATTTCCTTGTATACACTTTTTAGATACAATGGTTCCCAATTACTCTTTCAACTTTGTTTCCTTTTTAGGATATTCATCAGATTTTGCAGATTTTCACACTGTGTTAATTACCACCTGCAGATTTGTGCAATATTATTAATTTCTTTCTCAGCCTGCAGGTCAGGCCCATGCAGTCTAGAAGACTTTGAAACACTTTGATGGACTTTATAGACTCCTAAGTCTCCCATTCTACCCATTTTCTGCTGATTGGATATAGCTGTAATATATGCCGGTGATTCGCCAGAAATATCAGTGACAAACAGCATGCATGGGGGCTACAGTCCTTCATGTTTACCACCTGATCCTGCGACTTTCACAAAATACTTCAAGAATATTTTTTTTGCATAAGTCTTTGAGTCAATATATTACATCTGTGCTTGCACTTAAATATTTTTCCTGCTTGTAGAACAGGTGTTTAATTAAAGCACATCAGCTCCTCTGTTTCTGTATCCTCTTGGCACACAGCATAGTTTTTTGACTCTGTGCTGTAGCACATTGCCACTAATGGTCACAGACCAGATACTAAACAGTTAACCATGTTAACACTGCACTGCTTGAAGATAAAAAGACAAAGTCATTTTCCTTTGGTTTTCATTACATCCTCCATTAGAACCCCCCGAGAAATACATGCAGATATTAGCATGCATAAATTATGGCATTCATCAGTAGTCTGTCTTCATGTGTAGACCACTGCATTCATCCAGATGTCACCAAGTGACTTATTTTACTTAAAATTTGTGTATGGGTAAATTCACACTGAAGAGATGGTAGAGGGAATTTGCTCTCTTGGGGTAAAACATGGAAGTAAAACTTCTGTCATGCTAACAGATCAGTGTACCAAAAAAATGCATCCTTTCTCCTCTGTGCCAAGCTTCACAGGCATACTTCCATAGAGTACAATGCAGCTAAGTGACTACTACCATGCCTGCAGTTAGTAACCACCACCATTTCAAATTTGTGACATGTAAACATTGTATTGAGTAAATAAATTACTGTCAGTATATGCCACACAGGTGAGATACACATTATCACAGCACTAAAAATTGAACAGCAAACCTCCAGAGCTTCATTGGAGAGAATGAGTTAATCTTACCTAGTATTTAATGTTTAGTATATTTATGTTGTTTTCTCTTTTATACTTTTGATGTAAAAATACTTCCTCAGCCCCATGTTTCTACATTTGTGTAGGATGTACTTGTTGCTGGAGGATGTACTTCACATCCAAAAATATGTTATGCGTGTGACACTGCCATCCTAGCTATCTGGAATTTTGTAAATAATCATATGTCATTTTTGAATATTAATATGATTCATATGCTTGTCTTACAAATGTAAGAGAACTGCATGTTATGTACTGAGCTCCAGAAATGTAAACACAGTATACCCTACTGGAAAAGAAAAGAAATGCATATAAACTATATACCTGTGCAAATAGTAGAAGCTGGAACATACAGAGTCAACTTGCAAAACTTCAAGAAAATAAGTTGAAAAGTAAAGTGTTTTATGATTGTCTTATCTCTCAGTAAGCAGGCACAATGTCTAGAGCTAGAGGTTTTCCTGTTGTCTTGAAAGAGGAATAATTACTAGGTTTCATATGTAAAAGTGTTTAATTGTTTTACAAACTTCTAGTTCTGAGCAAACATCTGAGAGATATGTATATTTCACATAGAAATCTTAAATTTTGTTAAGTATCTGTTAGCCTGGGAACAAAGAGTGATGTCATCTGGGCTAACCCAGCAGTAATATGTGATATTAATTTGAGAACTCTCTCAGAGAGAGAGAGAGAGAGAGAGAGAGGGCATTCTGTATCTTGTCTTGGACCTAGAAACATCCATTCAGCACATCTGCCTGCGTGTTGCTCTGTAAGTAAGTCAAGGGTACAGTAATTTCTCTTAGGTATAGAGAGAAATATAGTAAAGATTACTTTAGATGTTTTCTGTATTTATTTGAGCCTGTCCTGCAATGTTGTTTTAAAATATTTCCTGTGATTCTGAACTCTGCAGTTACTGTGTTGTTTAAGTATTGTCTTCTTCTTTTATTATTTATTATTGTGGCTGGTTTGTTTAGAGATATTTAAACTCATAGACCCTGCATATATATTTGGTGACACTGTACAGGCTACTCCTAAATAGCCTTGGTCTTGGTCACACCATTTGGATAATAGTAACATTGCACAGTAGGATTGGTCACCCTTTGTAAGGGCCTTTAAGTAGCTGATAACCAGGGGTTGGTGGCAGTCATAACTACTTTATAGTCTGGGCAGAAGGGGGCATAGCTAGAAAACCTTTGCCAGCCTTCCCCAGGTGTGTGTGTTTGCATATAAATCAAATCTAAAAGTGTGTGTGTTTTTCAGCTACTTGGGCAGGGACACGAAGCACTGGTTAGACAGAGAGGGTGTTGGAGGTCTTGGCTTGACCCCTCAGCTGAGATCTTAACCCTGTAGCTGTGTCAGTGAGGAGTCATATTGGGGATATTGAGAAAGAGGGAGAAACCAGCCTCAGACTGACTGTGATCTCTGTGTGCTCTTAAGAGAAATTGTACTTTACTGTGTGTGTACTTGTCATCCTCCCAATGTGTACACCCCTCACTGGTGCTAGTGGTGAGGATTGAGGCTCCTCGATTACCGGGCCAGTGCAGAGGCATCACAATGTGACACACAGATACACAGATATGCAGACATAGACATGCACAATCATCTCTATCTATATACAGTATCTGTGTATGTTTGTGTGTACAAATGCAAATATAGAGATGCAGAAGCATAGAGACACAGACTCACATACAAGTTCTGAGAAAGTGATAGCTCCATTCACACACACAAGTAAATATATAAATAATACTCATAATAATATGTGTTGCTCTCCATTGTCATAACGTACTGTGCAAACTGTTATAGCACCCTCAGGCAGAGATGCATATACTCATAGCTATTTTGACTGCCCAGAGATCTGATGTCTGATTGTGATCAAATGAATGAAATACATAAATGAAAGCTGCAGCAGCATTTGGAGGCAAAGCCTAAAATAATGAGGGGGATTTAAAATATAGCTTTCATATACTGTACTTAGAAAGTTGTTAGGGTTTGCATTAGTGTGTATTTTTCAAATGATATTAAAGCTGAGATTCAAATTGTTATTATTTTGTGATTGTAATACAGAATGATATACCAGAAAGCTAAAACATTTATGAAAAATAGCCTAAAAAATGATGCAAAATCAGAAACATTTGAGAAATAACATATTAAGTCTGAAACTCAAATGCCTGTTATTATTTAATGACTGGAATTCTCAACAGTTTGTTATGAAACAACACATTTTAGAAGTAGCAGGCCAAAGCTATGAAGCAAACTCTGGGACAGTGTATCACTTTATTAGTTTTGTTTACTTATCTGTTTTAGGTTCTGTGTGACAGGCAGCAGCAGCAACAACTCCAGTCCAAATTAACCCACACCTTTTAAGCCCACAGAACAGCAAAAGCTAAGGTGAAGCAGCCAAAAATTATTAAGAAAAGAAAGCCAGTTGGTAACTGATTACAGCAAACCAGCAGGTCTTTAGTTATATCCCCAAGTCAGTAACAGTAATGGGCACACAGCATTCAAGTAATACCAGGCAGGCAGCATTAAGAACCTCAGTCAGTCCACACCACAGAACACAAACATTGGGATCCTTAAGTTATAAAAGCCACATAAGCCAACAGATCTTCTGAATCAGCACCTGCTGCTCAAGGCACATCAGGCAGGATTACTCTGCAAATGGCAAATGCTAGCATAGGCAAGTTGGATGACAACTCTGGCCTATCCAACACTACGACTTTAAAAGCCCATGCAACTATAATGAATAAAAAAAGTGGAAAGGGAATGCAACAAAAACATATCTCACTTTATTACTTTTAAGATTGTGAATCCATCTGGAAAGATT
Source organism: Protopterus annectens (assembly GCF_019279795.1). NCBI lineage: Eukaryota > Metazoa > Chordata > Ceratodontiformes > Protopteridae > Protopterus > Protopterus annectens. The sequence goes on from NC_056741.1 coordinate 1,848,176,178, forward strand.
TTATTCATCAGCTTATTATAGGTAGTGCAGGCTGTTTTATATGTCCATTTTTGTAGCTACATTGTGCTGCTGATTTTTTTTTCACTGGATCCATAGCACAGTGGAGCTAGAAGCTGGAGCAGTGAATGACTTCATCTCCATTGGTTCTGTATTGAGTTTGACAAGCTTCTCTCTCATTGGCTGAACAACTGAGCCAATGAAAGATCACAAACTGGAGTTGCCAAAGAACAAATCAGAACAGTGGAGCAAACAGTAAAAAGGAGGATAAAACTGAAATGCTCAGCCGAATGTGGCATGATTGATGGATATGTACCAGTCTATCATCACAGCATGAAAACAGAAGACACAAATGATTTACAGTAATATTATAAGGCTTACTAAATAGCACACAGACAGCCAATGCAGTCTAAGCTCCATGAGGTGTATACTAAAACTGAATTCTCTGGAACTGCAACAGCGGGCCTACTAGGTCAGGTTAGAGTGCAACCTTGGCTTGAAATACAAACTGGTCCCATCCCCCATCTGAGTTTGGGTCACTGTATTAGAACTCACACCTACATCTCCCCCAATGAGGTACCCAGAACCACTTGGTCACCACTTTCTACCATAAGGCAGATATGTGTCTTGTCATATTATTTTTAAGTGTGTTTTATGTATAGAACAGATAATAGACCTTGCCAAAATATTCTATTGTTATTGTTTCTATTGTAGTTGGATATGCTTTAAGTAGGATGAGGGTGTGCCCTTTAACAAAAATGTAATATATGTATATAGTTTTATGTGCTGATGAGGCCACGGTGGTGCAGTGGTTAGCGTTGTCACCTCACCGCAAGAGGTTCTCCAGTTCAATTCTCGGCTGGAGTGCCATCTGTGTGGAGTCTGCATGTCCTCCCCATGGTCGATTGACATTTAAAGACATGCAGATAGGTGTGTGCGTGAATGGGTGTGCCTTCTTTGAAGGCTGGGCATCGGGCTGGCACCTCGGCACTAAAAATCCACTGCCAATCATTAGCGGACCAGAGTTCCGCTGTGGCGACCCCTAACCAGGAAAGCCCAAAGACATTAGTTTAGTTTTATGTGCTGATGCTTTGATATATACAACTTTATTTTGATGTACTGATTAATTTGATTTAAGATCATTAAATGACTATACCTTGCTGAGCCATGCAGTGCTATGATGTGATGATTTGCTCTATACAGCTCTATACATTTATCCACAACAATACCTCCTGTTATACCTATTTTGTCCTTATGTTCAAATCCTTTGTTATTTTGCTTCTAATCTTAGAATAGCCTAGCTTTTCTTACTGTAACTCACTGTGTTTCTTCTTCCATCATTAGGAATAAGCTGTCTTCCTATGTTTTATCTTTATTTCCTCCAGCCAATATTCAGTGCTGCAGTGTTTTCCTCTCTGTTTTTTTCCTTTCAGAGGCCATGGACATCAGATTGTCTCCACTGTCACTTAAATGCAATGAGCCCTGCCACAAGTTAAATCATTGAGCATTAGTCCTATGCAAACGCTGCAGCTGTGAGAAGCAGCATACAGTAATTATTATTATATCACAGTGTAAGCAAGTATAATATGAAGATCCTAGCTGTATATTAAACTCTGTACTGGAAAGTGGCTGTGACATTCTCCTCAAAGGAGTTTTGTAGCAATTGTTTACATCTAAACAGAAGAAAGGTAATCTAGAAGGCTTGAGTCAGGTCTGGTATCCCACCTGTGATGCAGATGGTGGCAGGACTAATGGGACACAGAATATAAAGGATTAGACCAGATAAAATCAAGGATTAGACCAGATAAAATCACTTTATGTAGCTAACCTAATCCTTTATAACTTGTTTACATCTGTGGATGACATACTGTTGCTTAAAGCTTGACAGTGACTAAAAAAAGTTCTCAGACTATCTCACATACCTGGTTAACAAATGTAAATGGATACATAAATAATTAGTTTCTTGAGCATTTCAAAAGTCATACCTTCATTCCTTGGCTACATCCTGATCTAACAGCATGATAGGGACACAGTTCTCTTAGACTTACTAGGTACAAACGTTGCAAGATGCTGCTTCATTCCTAGAACCCTATGTAGCGCCTCATTGTCTCCTGGCCTAGTCATTGCATGGACTTCTTTTTTTTTCTTTTTCAGACCATCTAACATTAATAATCTAGGTATTTCAGACTTGAAAGACTGATTTTACATTTTGCTCTTATTTAGCCTAAATTGTCCTGTTTTAATATACCGATCTGTGTTATAAGTCTCATATAATACTATTCTCATGTCTGACTCCACACTAATAGATCATCGGTTGTATTTATAACACATTCCGATCCTGCAATTATTTGGGCAATAGTTCTTTGAAATACCTCTGATACTGACAAAATACCAGAGAGAAGTCTAAAGAACTACTTCCATCCTAATGGCATTGGGTTACTAAATATGCACATTTTGGAGTTTGCTATATGTTGTTTTCTCTTTCAGAAACCATGCTTTCCACCCAAAACAGAGAAAATGTGCATTCTTGAGTTTTAAACAATTAATGCTGCTTTAAATTATTCATATCTTGTAGATGAATGGGTATGAAAATCTTATATTTATTCACAACAGTGACCATGCTATTCACCCATTCTGTTGCATTTAGTTACTTCTTTATGGAACCCAAGCCTTCCAGTCTCTTTAGCTCATATTCTTCTTGGGAAGCACTCATCATAAACACTATATTAGGTATTAGTTCTATGAGATATTCTCTTGGGAAGTTTCATAAACCTCAAGCAACATATGGTTCTGCACAGCACCTGAAATGTCTGTGTGTGAGTGTAATTGATATTCTGTACATAAAGTCAAGGTTTTTATACTGCAAATTCTTTTTACCATTCTTAGAATCTCACAAACCACAAAATTTAATATATGAGGAGAATTTACTTTAACTGCTTGAACAAGAGGGCTGACGTTATTATTTTTGTACTGACATGTAAGATGTTTCTGACCTAATAGTGCCCCCCTTGGTGGCCAGAATAAATTAACAGTTTACATACAATCTTCTCTTTTGTGTCAAAGTATATATTACAAAACAACTGATGTCAGGGCATGGACTAAAACTAAATGCCAAGAAATGCATAATAGTGTCCTTTGGGAAGTCATCAATCCCTGGTAACTATCATATTGACAGCACACCCCTTAGAGTGGACCAAGTAGTCAGGGACTTAGGGACACACATAGATAGTAATCTAGCCTTTGGCCATCATGTGTCTCCAGTGGTGAGGAAATCATTGTATGTTGCACAACTTCTTTATTTATTTAATTTTATTTATTTTACATTTGTTGACTGGGATAGTCCGACTGGATACATATCCATTTTCAGCGGAGGCCCAGGGAGAAAAGCTCGAAACTTACAAACAGATAAAGACAAGCAAGTTACAGTATATGCACAAACATATTGTATTAACATACAAGTTACAGTCTCACATTTCAAGCCTATAAAGAGTACAGTTTATATTCAGAAATATATACAAATATGTTACAGTTTCTCATTATTACCTTATTGTCACCTTATGTTTCCCCTTATAAATAAAGGTATGGCATCTAAGTCCAAGGAAGTCATTGTTCCACTGTATTCAGCATTCATCAGACCTATCATTGAGTACAATGCCTCCTTTGGTATGTACCTAACCAGGCATATCTAACAACTGGAACATCCACAGAGGTTCCTTACTAAAAGAATATAGGGCATAAATAAAATGTCCAATGCAGACCGTTTCAAGGCCCTACCCCCGTATTCTGTCTTCAACAGGCTTTTGAGGGGAGGTCTATGCCTGGCATACAGAGCATTGTCAGATCTCACTCTGATGGACCTCCTGCATATCCACAAAACAAACAGCACCAGAATCACCCATTCTAAAGACTGTGATATAAATAGGACCTGCTGGAGAGATAGGTATATATCCAGAGACTACCCGTCTATGGAACAGGCTCCCATTCCATGTGAAGCAGAGTTCCTTCCTATCTCAAGTCAAGTGCAACTTTGACAATTGGATGGGAAACCTGGAATTCATCCCTGGTTTGGCATCTGTATCTCTAATGGACACAGGTAACCTGTAAGTGGTTTATCTCCCAGGCCCATGTTTAGACTTATCAAGGGTATCAGAACTTGTCAGAGATTTGGTATGCATAGCCAGGCTTAAAAAGGCCCTTGTGGTTGTTAGCCTAGTAAACACCTATGAACCTATAAAAGTATCTTCCAACATAATAATTCACCTGCACCAGTCTCTATTTTAATGTGCATCACTTTTGACCAATTACTAGTAGCCAAAATTACTCATCAGATGGATTCTAAATTGTGTGCATTCTACTACCGACCTCAGGCAATTTATCTAAATTATCTCAAGTTTTCTCAACTGTTCTGCCTTCCCTGCATATGTTTCTGTGCCAAGCAATAGTACTGGCCACACCATTGTTTTGTACACCTTATGTTTCCACTTCTTTGGCATTCTTCTGACACACACACACTACTCCTGACACTTTGAGCCAGTTGGCTGGAGCATCCCTGATTCTAGCTTTGAATTCCTCTTTCAGACTTCCATTCTCTTCAATCACACCTCCCTGATACTTGAAGCTGTTAGCGTCTTCCACTTTTTCCCTTCCATCTCAATTTTCAGATTATTCTGACTTCTCCCCATGAGCTACTATGACTACTGTGTTGTCTGCATGTTGATGCAGGACATTCAGTTTTTAGCAATCCTAACACGAATTTCATATTTAATCTGTTGATCACCCTTTTGTTTGTAAATAACACAGATATGAAGTATCTGATTAGAGCATCACTGAAAAGTTACTGGACCTGACTAAGTTCAAGTCCTTGCTAGAATTAGATGTTTTTATCAGAAATATTCATGGTATATTAGACTGCATGCTAAAATTAACTATTTGACTGAATAGAAAAAGCAACTATGAAATGTGTACACATTTAAAGTCTTGATGTCTCTACGAGATGGTTTGCCACAGAGTTTATCTGCAAAAAGCAACAAGTACAATTACTGGTTTACTGCTGAATCAATGAACATGAGTAACACTCTAACCAAATGGGAGTAATCAGTCTTTGGGACAGTTTCTATACAGTGATAACAATGTATGAGACTAAAACCATGTTATAATACTTATTTTACTCCCATGTTTATTAACAAAGTTTACTTTGGAGAAAGAAGCTGCTGTTCGAAATGTGTTTTGCTGAACTCTGACAGTGTGACACAGAAGGATGATACCCTGAGTGCAGTCCAGACAATACATGTTCATTGGAGGGAGGGAGTGAGTGATGAGGAGGAGATGGGAGTCAGCAGCCTTTTCTAGCTTGCCCATATCTGAGGGGAGTGGTTCTGGCTCACCACTTGGGTGACAACTGCAGGGAGCACTAGACATAGCACCAATGAAGCCCAAGCCTGCAGAGCATGCCTTGCCTAGAGTATGTATGCCAATCCTGGCCATTTGCACTAGTTGACGTCTAGTGAGCCATCATGAGGACTAGAAACTCCATAGGTAGGTGAAGAGAGCTCACTGGATCCATTGGTCTAGCCTTCTCTCACATGTACGGCTCTCATCTTGAATGACTGATTTCATTGCTTCATACTCTGCGTCAAACTTAATAAAGCTTATTAACTTAAATAAAATAAAATAATGTGGACAGCATTTATGCATACTTTATGTGTGTTAAATTTTTACCTAAAGAATTGTGGAGAGAGAGAGAGCTTGGAAACCAGAACAAAGACTCAGATAAAGGATATTTCTTAAAATGCATCTGATGTATTGAGAAAACTGATAGAATATCAACATTAATTGTAAGGGACATTTTCTAAACACCACCAAGTGTACAAAATTTTACTGTTTAACATTGTTTCAATTTTTTTCTTCTTATCTTTCCAAGTGTGTATACATATATAGCCTAGGCACATTTGGAAATTTAGTAGGAAAACCCAGGATGGTTAAGGCAGACATTGAATTTTGTTCCTTAACATAGGCTGAGATATGAGCAGATTATCCTACCCAATTTAAAATGAGAGATTTAGAAAGAAGTAATTCACTCGTACTGATTAGGATGGAGAAAACCATGTTTTCTCCACTACGAAGTTACATGCATCACATTGGCACAGGATATAGAAATGGCAGGTGTAAATTAGAGGTATAAAGCTAAGCAGGCCTGATGAATATAGTTCACGTTTCTGTTTGGTTGCATTTAGTGAGAATGTGTGCGTGCACATGTGTGAGTGTGTATGTGTGTGTGTGTGTGTGTGTGTATGTGTGTGTGTGTGTGTGTGTGTGTGTGTGATTTCCTATCTTGCCAGCACTGTTTTTTATTTTTATTTATTTACACTTTATTGATAAGATTAGTCCCACTGGGCTAATAGCCTCTTTTTAAGGTTGCCCATAGGTACATTTGACCAGGACCTATTCTTGATAAGTGCATGGGGATCGTTTACATCCACCTCAGCTACCACCAACTCAGATGGATGGGGCCTGGGTTTAGCATCTCATCCGAATGACAGCATATTCGCAAGTGCAGTACCCCCCCCCCCCTGCACTGCAATGCCAGTACTGGAAAATTAATTCATTTACCTGCTGTGGCAATAAAACTCACAGCCTTCTGCACCAAAGCTGAGCATGCTGTCTGTTGAGCAACTGAGATTGCTATTTACATATGTAAGCTTGAATCCCAGCACTTTGATTCATCTGGATTCTGATCCTGTCTCCCACTCCTAAAGGATTTCATCAGATTGGACCAATATGGCAGATGCTTTCCTTTGAGAGATGAGTTATTAAACTTGCTAAAAAAGCAAAAGACAGACAGACAGACAGACACACACACACACACACACACACACACACACACACACACACACACACACATAAAAAATTGCATTATCAAATTTCACCTTAGTTAAGACTGAAAAGGTATCAATAAATTAGAAAATTGATTGAATCATAAAATGCAGCATACATACATGAATACATGATGCTGCTATTAGTATCTCTCTGCATCAATGTTAAAGAAGCCGAGCTGCAAAGACATTAATTCCTTAAAGCTGCCTTTTAAAATGTCTGTGGTTCTTACATGTCAGAAAAGGAAGTTCAGTAGCAAAGAAAATATCTTTTTGTGGTCTGAGATGACCATTTTAGCTTATGAGGTTAATTGTTTCTTGCTGCTGGAAGACACAAACACCCAGACTCACTCTCAAGCAGTTAGTTGTAGAGATGTGTGACTCGGAAGTGCTTGTAGGATGTACGCATTAAGACCTAAGGCCATTAAATGACTTTTGCATAAATGATCTTGTAAAACATCTCTATGCAGCAGGTCTGTTGCTTTGTCTAGGGCACAGCAGTGTTGCCTTTGTGTGCACTCATTTAATGGACTTATCCAATTAAACAAAGTCTGGCTGTACTTGCAGACTGCAGTAGATGCCCCCAGCATGCATCATTCTGTACAAGTATTTAATGACTTCTAATTATTCTTACCTTTGTGACACGACTCAAGATATTTTAAAGCAAAGCTTCTCAGGTCTGTGTTATTAGTGTACCTCTCCAACCTATATACTGCTGTGTTCAGTAACATAATGATACAACAGCAGGCAGAAATGCATGAGGGGATATCCAGCTGACAGAGAAAGGGTTTAAATTAATGTATATTTACAGTTTCATGGTGGGCATCCAGTGATAACTGAATGGGTTTCCACTTGACTTCATTGCTGCTTTCCATGTTTCCATCACCTAGTATGTGCTATTGTGTATGAGGGTACATTAGCCGACTGTGAGATGGACCTGTACAATTCATGCCACAAAAAAACTGATTTCTTGCAGCTGTTAAACATATGGCTATAATGAGGTAAACTGAGAGGAAGAATTGCACCATGCAAGAAGTTGCCTGAAGGACACGTATGCTGTGGTTCAAATATAATACCCAAATGATGTGGTATTATTGGTGAACCTGCATTGACTTACCTGAAGTTCCAAAACCTGAAGGTGAAAGGCATTATCTTGGTTGTCACCAATGCTACTGCTTCTATCCAAAAGTAATAAAATGTAGTTTTCCTGTACTTTCATGTGTGGACCAGGCACATGTCATAAATGGGATTGGGAGGACTCCATAATAAACTACGTATTCTAACAATTGTAGGGTTCAAGAGAAAAAATATTAATGTTGGGGAAGGGGGCACAGCCTATAGCCACACTGCAGTAGAGGTCAATGAATTTTGGCATCCTTTTATGCACACACACACACACACATTCATTGCATGTTCTCATTAATGGTATAATACAGTAGCAGAATGTAAGTTTTTATAGTATTTTTAGAAAATAATTTGATATTTCAGGAGTCCATCATGGGCTTTGGCTAAATGAATTGATTTTGTTTAGTAAAAAGGAACCCATCATGTTACTAGCAGGCAAACATTAGTAGTGAAGTGTCATGTGGCAGTCTTAAATATATTTTGTGTTGAAACAAGCTGTATAGTGTGGATGATGTTTTCTAACTCAAACCATACCAGGTGCACTATGTGACAAATTCTTTAAAATAAAATACAGCAAGGAATTTCTGGGTTTCACAAAGGTAACTTAATGCCACTGTCTCTCTTTTACCATTTCAGAGAACATGGACAAGTGTAAACTGCATGGGGTAGTATTCTGTGACTTGTCAGAATCATTTCATTTCATTTTTTTTAGAATAAGCTGATCATATTTACTGAGCTGCCAGAAATATAGCTAATTGCACAGTTACTATACTGGCCTGGTGTTTAGAACCAATCCTGCACACCCCATTTACCCATGCCCAGGAGCACAGACTAGGTCCCAGGAAATATGTCAGTCATGCACTGCTGGGTCAACCCTTATTAGTTGGGCACACAGCTACTATACCAGCCTGGTATTCAGGCCTGAACCCACACTACCCATGCTCGTGTGCCCAGGAGCAGATAACATGTCAAACCTGCACAATCGGACCAACCTTTATTAGCTGAGCACACATCTAGTGTACCATCCTGGTGTTCAGGATGGAGGAGAACACTTATATTAATAAGCTGTTCTTGTTGTTGTAGGTTTCTGTCAAGCATCCATCTTTAGTCCCATCATACTCATCATCTTACTTAGTGCATCTGAATTTTTCCTCTAACTTTTGACGTGGTTATCTGTACCTCTGACAAATCCACCAGTTCTAGCATGTTGACAGTAAGTATTTGTCTTGCATTCAACAGTGGTTCTCAAAGTGTGAACTTGCCATCAAATTACAAATAGACTGAGGCTTGGAAAGATGAGATGTGGGGAAAATCGGTGGATTGTTCAATTCCTCCCCAGGAATAATTGGATTGGTGTGTATCATCTTATTTAAAATGCACTGAGAAGACCAGAACTAAAGTAAATAGCCTGTGTCTACTTACTTCAGAGCTTCACCTTTGCCAACATTTGATCCCTAATGTACACTACTAAAGTGGGTACGCCTTTTGCCACTTGAATATCGACACCCAGTCATCACTGCTGGGTCTTGCAGCAACACCTAACTCCTCCATGTAGCTGTCAGTAAGATTTGCATGTTCATGATAAACAGTTCCAGACTTGAACACCTACGTACCACAACAACTACATGCTGCTCACCCTTTTAAGTGCCATTTTGTTTTTTGTTTCATTTATAAAACATTTTAAATTCTGTCCAACTACAGGTTATCCAGCTGTACCTAACATGACCCCCAGCTCCTGATGAACTTCTCTGGCAACCCTATTCATTTTCTCCTTGTGCATTTGTCACTTCTGTGCTGTGCCAAAGACTTTTCTGTACAGCAGTCATAATTTGGAACAATGTACCTACCAAGGGCTATCAGAAACACTGCCATTTTCACAAAATTGAAGTCTGCTGTTCAAAACCTTTGCTTTGAAAATTTCATATATGATTGTATAGCTGACCCAATCACATATCTGTCATGTTGTCAGCTTGTCAGTGTTTATTCTAAGATCTTGTCATCCCAGATGAGATGGTACATGAATTAATGTATGAACTGTCTTTATCCCTTTGGTGGAATGATTTTATCCTACAGTGTGCCTTCTGTACTGGGTTTTCAAAATGTGTAACCTTGTATAATGCATACTTTCTCACTCTCTCTCTATTTTTAATTTTTTTTTGTAATTTCTTTACTGGCCTGTATCCAAAAATTGCTCTTCAGTCCATGTTACTTACTGAAATACATAAATAAATCTTATACAGAATAACAACACTGTGACTGATTTTCCTGTTATGGGAGACATAACTCTATGAACTAGGGAAGGACTGAGGACTAAGGCTTGCGGTGAGAAATAGAGTAACTAATAAACCTGGTACAGAATGACTAATCAATATGGAAAATAATAGGATAGTAGATTGTATTTTAAGAAGAAGACAGGAGGAAATTTTTCATTCTCATAGTTATTTTGTTAAACCACAATTGTAATAATGTATATTCTTTTAGAGGCCTTACAAGGACAAAAACATTAACTTAACTGCGCTCTTAGAGAAAAAAAATCATAAAGTTGATAACAGGTTAAAGAATTATTAATGCAAAGAGACTGATTAATTTAGGAATGAAGTCACATCCAAGAAGGAAAACTGAAGGCATGATTTGTATAAACATTCTTTTTTTTTTTAAATGAAACAGATTACTGTCTTTAGTTTAAATGTCTTGATTGAGGAACAGTAGAAGAAGAAAGGAATGCTGCTAGAGCACAGTTGTTTTCTTCTGGGTATGAGAAAAAATGTCTTTATCAAAAAGGTAGCTGACATAAATTGTGGTCACCGAGTAGTAAAATTTTGACTCACAGAGGTATTTACTTATGCTTAATAGAGGTGGAAAAATGAAAGGGCTCAGGAGAGGAGCACCTAGTGAGTGTTACCTACCAAACTGAGGTAGAGAGGATAGACACATGCCTCATACCTTAGTTTTACTTATGATGTGTGTACATATGTACATGCCTTTTATATCAAATGCCTGAGCAAAAAAATCTCAAAATGGAAAAGCATGAAGAAAGAGAGATCAAATTCTGCAATAATCAAATACTATGAAAACATCAAAGCGGAAAAGCCTGAAAAATAAACTCAAATTGTGCAATGGTTGAATAATATATATCAGGCAAGGAATAGGACAGATGCTATTAGTAACTGTGCAAAAATGCCTAATAATTTAAGCAGCAGGATGTTCCACTCAAGTGGTGTAGAAGAGTAACAGATACCTTTTATTAACTTGAGAATTACCAGGTTGTGGTTGATTTTCTTGCATCTGATCACTCATTTCTGTTTTCAAGTGTGAGACACTGGATTGCACGGGCTATTTTTATAAATACACTTTCTTTAAGATTGCATGACCTCAGAGGCACTATATTTATAGTGTGAGGATGGGGGGGGGGTAGAACTGTCACGCTGGGAGATGTAAGGCGCTTGTCCCCTGTAACAAACACTTTTATAAAACTTCCTAACTATTCTTTAACTTGAGTAATATACTGTGAGTTGCTGAAATCCAAGCAGTTTGGTTTCATGTGAATGAAGTTGATTGTAACCCCCTCCCTCACTTCCCTAGTAATCTTTTCAAACTCTGAGGACGCACAGCATTCGAGAAAAAATAAACACTCAGTTTTCCAAGGAAACCAAACATTTCTCATTTCTCCAAGGCTCTGAAACCTCAGAGGTGAGATGTATTTATTTATATTTATTTAATGGGCTAGTGCACTGAACAATATTCACCAATTTCAGACTCAGCCCACGTGAAATACAAAACATTTCACAAACAAAAAAATACAGAAATGTAAGTAATAACAGAATAGTTCAGACGAATTACAGAGAACAAAATGTGTCTATGCATTCTGGTGTACAAGCACAGTGCGATGTGCACTCAAGAGGAGTGTAATGTACACTATATACATTAGTTTGTAAAGTGGGCCAGTCTTCAGTAAATCTTGAGAGAGGAGAGGAGAGAAGGCTCAGAAAGGGGGTAAGTTAGGTGAGATGTCCTGTATTGAAGCACAGCCATTTGGCTTGGATGATGAAGTACATTTTGAGTTGAATTTGGAATAAGTGTTGATTTCCTTAATATTGATGAAGAGAGCTTATCAAACAGTAGATGCCTGAGGGGAGAGTGCATGTGCAGTGCTAAGGAGTTTGGTTCTAGGGGTAATGAGAGCTGGTATAACTTGTTAGTACTGTCTCAGGTTTTATGAGGAGGTTTTTGTTTTGTGAAGTCTAGCTGCAAGGGGAGTACATGTGTGGAGCTGGATTAGTTTGTAGACTTGGGATTTTAAAAATAAGTTTGATCTTTTTTGTGGGTGATACAGCAATGCTCACAGAGAGGAACATTTATAATGAATTGTCCGACGTTGCTAGAGATGTGGAGTGTAGCAATGTTTCGCTTGGAGGCAGAAGCAAAAACTGAGAGCCTATGTTCATGTTGAAAAAGGAGAACTCCTTTGCCAATGGCTGCTATGCTAGTTGGGATAGAAAAGGGGAGATCTTTTTAGCCCAGAAGAAGGAGAAAGTTTATTTTGGCTCTCACTTTGTCTATGTGGAAATGGAAGTTTAGTAACTGATCAAGCCATAGCCCTAGGTATTTAAATGTGGAGGTTTTCTCTATGGAATGGTTGTGTAGGTTAAAGTTAGTAAGAGTCAGTTGCTTGGTGAAGTTTCTGTGGAGTTTCGAAAAGTGCAGTTTTGGTCTTGGTGGGGTTGAGAAGCAGTTTTAGGTTTATGAGCCATTGGTGGAGCTCATGCATGTCTGACTGGAGATGACGCTGAATGTTGGTGTAAGACTGACCTCATTGGTAAATGACCATGTCATCAGCATAGAGGATAAGTGGGAGATGGAGGAGGTCACAAGGAAGTGTGTTAATATGGAGAAGAGGAGGGGGGCAAGAATGGATTATTGTGGTGTACCTTTGGTAATAGGTGCAGATTCTGAGTGGGAGGATACTATTTTTACTATGAAGTGTCTGTCTGTGAGGTAGTTTTTAAACCAGAGAGTGGTGTCTGGACTGATACCAATTTGAATTAGTTTGTTTTGGAAAAGAAAGTGGCCAACAAGGTCAAATGTGTCAGTAGAGGGTATGGGGTACAGGAATGCTTGCATTTTGCTTTTCTTTTCCATTTTAATGTTCAGTACCTTTGTGTATTAATCATTTTCAGTATTAGAGTTTGGCCTGTATAATTCAAACTTTTGTGTTTGTTTATTTGTATGGATATGCATGGGTGTATGGTGTGTGTGTGTGTGTGTGTGTGTGTGTGTGTGTGTGTGTGTGTGTGTGTGTGTGTGTGTGTGTGTGTGTGTGTAAGTGTGTGTGTATGGTGAGTGCGTGTATGTGTGTGTGCGTGTGTGTGTGTGTGTGTGTGTGTGTGTGTGTGTGTGTGTGTGTGTGTGTGTCTGTATATGTTTGCCCACATGCAGAAATATCTTTGTCTTGGCAATTTGTATTTTCTTAAATGAATGTTAGTTATTAAAGCATAATTTAGAATGCCAGTGTAATACTGTATTTGGTAAAGTACTGTTTTCAGCCCATAGACTAAACCTCAGTCAAATTATAGGCAGTTATAGATATTAACAGCACTGAAATTAGAAGAATATAAAATAAATAGATAAATAATTTGCTACAGAAAGCATCTCCTCCTCTGGTTATATGGCAGTAACTGCACAAGCGCAGATGTCCAGATAATTGTTATTTCTGATTGCATTATTTCCTCCCAATTAAAACCACTCTGGTTAGCTACATCATTTGAAGATGGATTATTTGTCATTAAGAGCTATAAAAAACAGAAAAAATGAATGATTACATCCAGTTAAATTCCAGTTGTTAAAACATACTTGTTACAGCTTTGTGAAGTTAATTTAACCATAAAAGAACAATATATTCAAACTTGTTTCTTTATTGTTTTAGGTGAAAATCCCAAGCAATAAGGTGCCTAGAGATAAGTAATTTTCACAAAGATCCTGCACTACATTAGCAGGTAAGAACTAAATTACAGATGCGACAGGAAACAATAGAATATCTTCTAAAATCCTCCAAAATGTATATTGACATTGCTAGTGTGTAGCCAAACATGTGGCATGTACACTACATTGTAGTAACTTATTTATTTATTTTGTGCAGTGAGGTACATTAGAATTAAAAATGATATATTTGTGTTTTTTGAAATTCTGAAGTAGATTTTTTAAAATGTCTTTTTTTTCTATAAAATGCCAGGTTGACTATCTGTCAGTCTACACATTTATTTATTTATTTTTCTTCATGCTTAAGTTTGCCACATTTCAAGATTTTTTTGCAGTGCTTAAAAAGTATGCTGTTCAGAAGTATGAGCTCTTCTGGATGTGGGTTGGGAGGGGGACTGCATTCTGGAATCTGTTGTGGAATCTGGAGTATGATTCCTGAAATCTTGGTTATGTCTTCACCATGGAGCATTAGGTTTTCCAGCATTAGGCTGTGGTTATTGAAGTTCAACACTTGTATTAATGTATCATACATAACGTTAGCAGTGTAAATGTTTGCTTATATTTTCCATGCCTGTTTCTTATCCAATTGGAAGTCTAATGTCACAGCTTAAGATTATGACAGAGCATTTGTACGAACATGATGCCACAGGTGTGTGTCCATTTGTGAATGTCCGATGTGGTTCTCAAAATGTTGGCCATGTGTCTGTTTTCTACCATGTATATTTGCAAAAATTACAATCATCAAAGGCAAAGAAAAATGCATAAGAGAATTTTACTACACAAATGGAATGGATACTACTAACAAGTCAGCATGAGTGTGCATTTTTTCTTGATATGTACTATTGGCTTGCAGTAAGATCTTGATCTGAAATGTTTCATGTAATAATATAACTCCAACTTAGCATTCTTGGCATCTTCTGCTTTTAACTAAAAACAGTCTAGAAAGCTCAGTGTGGTAAAGCCTCAAAAATCTTGGACTCTGGGAACTTCATCCAGAGTTTATGCCAGGAATATCTGTTGATAAAGCCTGGAAGTTCAAAAAGGACAAACAGATGAAGATGACATTGTAAACTCTTTTGGAGAAGGCAGTACATTCTTACTTACTTACTGAAATGCAGAATACCCAGATGAGTTATAATATTAGTATAAATAGATATTAATACATAAGCTGTGTAAAAATGAATGACTTATGAAAGTCTGTCTCGTAAAAAAATATTAATAATAAAAATATTAAATTTTAGTACAGAGTCAGGCAGATGGCAATCTACAAGAATGCAAAGAGCATGGTTCATAGGTTCATAGGTAGGTACTAGGCTATTGGCCCTAGGGCCTATATAAGCCTAGCCAAATGGAACCCTGGCTTTTGCCACACAAGAAAATAATTTTCCTGTGCCCCTGTCAAGCAGAGCCACAGAAGTGATCCCCGGGGTGAATTTCCTATCTCCCATCCAGTCATCAAGATTTTTCTTGAAGAGTGCTAATGAGGAGCTTTGTTTGATATACATAGGTAGTTTGTTCCAGAATATGGGAAGTCTCTGGGACAGGAATCTATCCCTCCAGCATGTTCTGTTTATTGTGGTGACAAGGTTTAGGTCCCTAGAGCGTGTAGCTCAGAGGGATTGGGATTTCTTTAAGTGGAGCATGTCCAACAGCTTTGGGTTTAACATAGCTTTGTATTTTAGGCAGAGATTGTCTCTGAGTAGGCGATATGCGACAGAGTAAAGCTGGAGTTTTTTGAGATGGTCTGCATAAGGCATCTGTTTGAGGCCGGTAATCCTCTTTGTTAGGTATTTCTGTGGCCTTTCCAGTTGTTGTAGATGTCTTGTGAGGTACATACTAAAAGGGGTGTTGTACTCTCTAATGGGTCTAATGAGTGATGAGTAGAGGGGAACAATGACCTCTTTTTTCCTGGATGAGAAACCTTTTGTGATGAGGTGTGCCATGTAGAAGGATTTCCTGACTACTGTGGTGATGTGATTATCAAAGGAGAAACTACTGTCCACCTGTGTCCCAAGGTCTCTTATCGCACTTTCGGTATTAATTACTACTGCCTATGTGGTAGTTCATGGGTACAGAGTTTTTACCAAAAGGGATGACAATGCACTTTTTGGCATTGAGTTTGAGGCCATGGCTTTGACACCAGGCATCTGTCTCAGTGAGGCCCTTTTGTAGGATGTCCACATCGTTAGGAGTTTTGATTATGGCTCCTAGTTTGCAGTCATCTATGAACTTTGCTAGCCAAAGACCTTCTGTGTTAGCCTGTACTTCAGAGAAGTAGATACCAAACAGGAGAGGACCTAGGACTGAACTATGTGGTACTCCACTTGTCACTGGTGTGAAGTTGGATTTAGAGTCTGCTACTTTCATAGTGTGGATTCTGTCAGTGAGCCAGGGTGCAACCCATCTTGTGACATAGGGATTTATACCTAGTTTAGTGAGTTTATCTGTAATTCCAGAGTGGGGAATGGTGTCAAAGGCCTTGGCAAGATCTAGATAGGCTGTGTGAACCACCTTACCCTCATCTATGGCTTTGGTGACTGCTTCAAAGAAGTCTATCAGGTTTAGGAGACATGATCTGCCTTTTACAAACCCAAACTGGGTAGGGTCCAGAGATATTACCAATGTCATTGTTTATAAGTTCCATGATGATACATTCCATAGCCTTGCTCATCAGGCTAATGGGGCGGTAGTTCCCGGGGTCCGTGGTGTCTCCCCATTTGCGGAGTG
This sequence comes from Protopterus annectens, assembly GCF_019279795.1. Lineage (NCBI taxonomy): Eukaryota > Metazoa > Chordata > Ceratodontiformes > Protopteridae > Protopterus > Protopterus annectens. The sequence goes on from NC_056741.1 coordinate 1,848,192,875, forward strand.
GGATAACCATTGCTGTGCACCATTCAGTGGGCACAAAGCCAAAGGTGAGGCTATGATTGAACATGGTACTTAGGTGAGGTGCTAGTTTGTTCTGTAGTTCATGTAGAACGCAGCCTAAGATGTTGTCAGGTCCCATGGATGCTGTGTTCTTAGCTTTGGAGTGTGTGTTTTTTACCTGTGCAGCCATGATTACAGGAACTTTGCATTCTTCCGGTATAGAGATGGGCCCTTTAGGGATGACAGAGGGGTAAAGTTAGCACTGAACCTATCTGCCAGGATGTTGCCAGTATCAGTTGGTTTTGTATATTTAGTGCCATTGTGCTGTAACTCAGAGCACATCTGAGTGTTAACATTGAGATTCTTGACATAGCTATAGAATGCTTTGAGGTTGTCTTCAGAATCAGTGGTGATTTTGTTTAATAACTAGCTTTGGAGGATTTTATGAGGGATCTCAGCTTCTTACTGAGGCTGACAATGGAGTTCCTCCATTCAGGGGATTTTACTCTTTTTGCAACAGTTTCTTTCTTCTGTTGTAGAGTTTGTTTATGGCAGAGGACCACCAGATTGGCTTCCTTTTTTTTTGGAGGATAGCATCTTGGTTCTGTTAGGGATTGCACGCTCCATGCACTCGTGTAAGTGCTTATAAAGTGCAACTATATAGGATTCAGCAGTCGTACCTCTATTGTCTGTCAGCATGGGTGTCGTGAAGTTTGCCACTTCTGTCTTAAGAAGCATTAAGTTGGCTATGGAGAAATTTTTTACGGTGGTTTCCCTAATGGGGGGTGGGGTGGGATGCGGATGTCTAGGGTGATTTGCTTGTGGTCGGATCTGACCAACTAGGAATTGACCGCTGGTGTGAAACACCGGTTACCCATGTTGGCAATGACCAGGTCTAGGATATTGCTGCCCCTGGTGGGGGTGAGGATAAGTTGATCCAAGGCGTTGGAATTTATGAATTTCAGAAAACGTTGAGCACAAGAGTTGGTACATGAGTAGTTTTCCCAGTTAATGGTGGGGTAGTTGAAATTGCCCATTATTAGGGTATTAGGTTGTAGCCTAATATTTCCCAGTGTATCAAGAAATGAGGAGTGGGAATCCTGGGGCATAGTGGGGGATCTGTAGCAAACTACAATTTGTAGTGCAGTCTTGCCCAGAGTTAGTTACACTTGGATAATCTCGGATGCGTTATGCTGAGCAACTAGCCTGGAGGTGTGGATATTCTTAATGAATGAAAACTCACCCTCTCTACATCTTTTCTCATCCCCTCCCTTCTCTGTGGAGCTCCACTCCTAACTAATCTATAATCCTCTCTGAAAACTCAACTCTCATGTTGCTACAACAAAATCGCCAAGTTCGCCACTAGCCATACGTCCTCCACTCACCACCGTTCCTCTCTCCACAAACTAAAATGGCTAGAACTACCCAATCACCTTATCTATACCCAACTCACTCTAGCACACAAGCTCATTTTCAACCCCTCACTCTGTCCCTCCCTTTCCTCTGCATTTAAAATGCACCTACCTGACAGAGTGCTAAGGTCTAACAACCAAAATTTTCTAGAAGTATACAAACCAGCTCGTCCCCCAGGCAAACACCTTCTATCCTTTAGTCTAGCATGACTCTGGAACTCCCTACCACCATCCATTCGTACTACCCCTAGTTACTCTATCTTCAAAAAAACTCTTCACTCATATCTAGTATCCCAGTGGGAATGCTCCTGCTGCCACCCTACATAACTTACCCTGCAAATTTTCATCTTCTCTTCTTTTCAATAGCATTCTTCCTTTTAACTTCTCTTCCAACTCATATATTCTTGTTAATTACTTTCTAAATGTATATAATTCTTGGCTAAACCTCTTACCGCAAGTTTCCTAACATGTATTAACGTTCCTGTATATATTTTGTAATTATTCCATTAAAATTCTGTATTACCTGTTCATTTATCACTAATCTAGACTGTTTGTAATATTTGTCCTTGTCTAATCCAGTTGTATATTTTCAATCTATGACATATAGTAATGTTAATAGTCTTTGGTCTGCTCTATTCTATAACACATGTAAGCTTATAATCTACGTCACATTGTAACTTTGATTGTTTATGGAGCTTTTCTCCCCAGGACTCCATTAAAAATGAGTTCACTTTGGCCCAATGGACTATCCTGGTAAACCAACTGCAAATAAATAATAAATAAATAAATGAATATGGACACGCCTCCGCCTTTAGTGCTTCGGTCCAGGTTAGGTGACCAAAAGGTGTGGTATGAATTATAGCCTGGTAATGCAGGGGTGCTCTCTGGAGCCTTGAACAATGTCTCTGTCACTGCACAGATGTTGATGTTCTCCATTTTAAGGAGTACCTCAAATGAGTGCATTTTGAGGTTTAGACTTCTAGCATTAAGTAGCATTACCCTCAGATTTTGCTTGCTTGTACCTGTTACGGTGGTGAATTTGTCATTTGAATCTTGCCTAAAAAGGCACTATAGGGGTGGCAAGATCCTTAGCCAGTATCCGGAATCCCAAGGGTGACAGGTGCAGGCCATCTCTGGCAAAGCATCATGGTTTGTCGATCGTGTCATCCCAGGCAGACAGATACTGGATCGCCTTAGAATGACACCGGAAGCTTAGCCAATTGTTGAAGTCAACCATTTTGTCCTTGTACTGTGGTATCATTCTGGGTGATGGCAGGATGCTATTCAGGGCTAGGGTCATACTTGACTGGACTACAAGATCAGACAGCTCCTCCATGTCTCTTTTCATGTAGTCCAGGGAGGTACATCTCAGGTCATTCACACCAACATGGACAATGACAGAGTCATATTTGTACTTGTTGTGGAGTGACCTGAGTGCATGCATTATGTGGTGGATCCTGGCACCTGACAGGCAGCTGACAGTAACTTTCTCCTTGTTTAGCCTGGTGAGTGGAACATCAGTGTGCCTGACTATAGAGTCACCTATGGCTAGAGTGTTGGGTACGTTGTTATGCCTTATGGGCTGTGGTTGAGTGGCACACTGAGTTTGTGGGCTATGTGTCATTTGGGTTGTGTTGGGGGGTGGTTGAGGTTGCTTGCGTTTCTGCTTTGGAGGTCCCTGTTGATTGGGTAGATTTTTTTGAGAGCCTGCACGAATGTAGGTGTGTATTTTGTGTTTCTATGTGTGTGTTTTGGTGGTGTAGGTTTTGAGGGACTATGTGATGAGTGTGATGTGGTGCAAGTGTTTACCTTCTTCTCTTGACTGTCCTGTCCAGTCTTGGGTGAAAAGAGCTTTGCTTCCAGTTTGGCTATATAAGTGCATCTCTCACAGGTTGTAGTGTTGGGTGGTAGGAGGATAGGGTTGTCTGTCTACATGAGGCAATTGCTGCATTGCCCCAAGATGCCCAGATTCATCAGGTAGACAGGAGAAAACACCGGGAGCTGACCCTTAGACATGACTGGATAGGTGCTTATTTATTAAGTACTAAAAACTGTTTTCCTCTAGACAAGTGAGGAAAGTTGAGTGCTGTAGTATTTTGTTGCTTATTTAGTGCTTACAATGAGTTCTGAACAAGTGCTGAGCTCAAAGAAACAGATTTGAGTGCTGAAACTAGAAAACTGGCTAGTTCTAAGAAACAAAATTAAGCTAGAAGGCTACACTCCAACACAGAAAGGCTTGGGGGCTCAGAAGCTTACAAACAGTCCTGGATACAGCAAATGTGTATCTGGACTAGACAACTTGCAGGAAACAAGTTTAGAAATTTTTTTTTTTGTAAAGTGGAAAGGGGAAAGGAGGAGCAGAAACTAACTGTGTTGGCCTTCTCAAATGTTCTCCCTGGATTAGGTAGAATGAGGTAATGACACTAGACTGGGAGGAGTGTCCCAGTTCAAATTTACAGTAGGGGCGGGCAACTGGAAAGCCACCAACTATAAAAACAGGATACCAATACAGAGGGTGGGTGGAAAACAAAAATCAGAACAAACAAACCCAACCAAATGCTTAACAATTATAGAAAATTTCTAGTTAATACCTCACACATAGTGAAATAAGCTAGCAAAGTATATGCAGACAATAAAAGTGCTATAAATAACTCAGAAGTAAGCAAAAAACAGGATACTTAATGTTATATATCACAGATTAGTTGGCTCAGAGCCCTTCCTCCAACTTCCTCCGATTAGCTCAGTGTGAAAAGGTGTCAGACCATTGGCAGAAAGAAATCGATGAATGGGTAACTGGAGTTGGTGCATTTTTTGATTAGATACCCTTCTAATATTAAGACAACATTCTGATACTTGAAGCTAGCAAAACCCATCATTGCTTGCAAAAGGCTATACAATTCACATTTTCTGATCTGTACAAGTGTCTCTACTCAAATAATCATGCTACCAACAGTAATAACACAGATGTGATGATGTTCTTTGCAGCAAAGAAACTTTTATCACTAATTTAACTTTAAAAGATTCTGAAGGAGATCATAATTTAACAACATAACATGATCTACTGCTAAACTGCAATACTCATAAAGAAAATATTAACACTAAAGTTCTTGTGCAGCTAAAATTATGTTGTAAACTTTCTGACCTTCATTCTGCAGCTGGACCATCTACGGCCATAGCCAAAAACGTCCTTAATGTCCTACCTCTAATAGCTCTGTACTCCTCACTTAGTAGACAAAAAAATCCAAGTAGCTGAAAATAAAGTATTAAAATTTGTCGTCTCTGAAGATTTGAGCTGTCAACACTGCATATTATATGAAAAAGCACACTGGCTTCCTAGTATTAGCAGAACTACTTACATACTAAGGTATTTAAAATCTTAACACTAGGCTACTGCCCATCCCTTAAAAGAATAGTCCAAAATAAGGAACCAAGCTATTACATTAGAAAGGGCCAAGAAACCAACATCACACTTGTAATAATTGGATTTATTTAAACTTACTATTGGGGAAAAAGCTTTTCCAAAAACTGGACTTGCCATATGGAAAAAGCTTGAAACTCTGAAATTATTAAAAAAAAAAAAAACCTAGGCAGTATACATATAAAGTATCTAAGTGCACTTCCTTTCTTGACATTGGCTAGCTTGTAGCTTATAACAATACTAACTATTCTGTTTCAATTGTATATTTTGCATGCTAGCATTATAGAAATATTTTGCTTTAATACTTGTTCAACTGTGCATATACTAATATTAAAACCGTTTGTATATATACTTGCTCTTATACCATAGTTTGCATACTTTTTACAATATTTTTGTACACAGTTTGTGTCTGAAAAGTGTCAGTTGACCAGCTCAATTACCTGCTTATCAAACTGAAAATAACAATAAAATAAAATAAGGGCCTCCTTTTAAAAATGTTTCAAATCTGTCAGTTGAGTATACAGCAGATTAAATACATAAGGAATTACATGTGTATGCTCTTTCAACAAAAATCAATTCTGGTAACTGGTGAATCATAATGAAATTAGTTAGAGCAAACTGACAGATTAAGAAGTAAATCAAATGCAAGCACAGTATAAGAAAATAAGCATTGTAACAATGTATATCTGCTAGATTGAAACAATGTTACCAGAAGGTCTGATCGCAGACTTCATAAAGAGCAAGTATTTTTGTTCTGATTTAGAGAGGTAGCATTAAAGAATCCTGGGTTAAATTTGATGTATTTTGATTCATGAATTTGCTGTTTTATGGAGTCCATCCAAATGTGAGTATTCTATCTTTTTTAATCAGCTTCCATATTAAATGGAACATAATGCACTGAAAACCATGAAACAGCAGAATGATGGAGGTAGGGGGGTTTCTTCTTACCTCTTCAAGTTTACTTGATCTAAGAATTAGTATATTTAGAGAGGTAGATGGGTCAGGGAGCAGGGAAGCTGATTCCAGAGAATTTTTTTTCAGAGTTTGTATTATAGGTTCATAGGTTGATACTAGGGTATCTGCCCTAGGGCATTTATAAGCCTAGCCAGAGTATGTTTGGCTTTCACCACCCTTTTAGATTAGTTGACTGTGCCTCTGTATAGTAGGTCACAGAAGGTAGCCCTTTTAAGGTTTGTTTACTGTACCTCTGTCAAGCAACGACACAGAAGAGATCCCAGGGGTAAACTTAACGATCTCCCATCCATTCGTCAAGATTTCTCTTGAAGAGGGTCAGTGAGGGGCTCTGCCTGACATGGATTGGGATTTTGTTCCAGAATGAGGAGCCTCTGGGATATGAATCTGTCCCTCCAGCATGTCCTGTTTATTTCTGTGCTGAGGTTCAAGTCCCTGGAGCGTGTAGCTCTAAGGGATTTAGATTTCCTGAGGTGAAGCATGTCCATTAATTCTGGGTTGGACATGGCTTTATACATCAGACACAGATCGCCTCTGAGTAGGCAGTACGCAACTGAGTAGAGCTGGAGTTTCTTTAGCCGAACTGCATAGAGCATCTATTTGAGCCCCTTGATCATCTTGGTGAGATACTTTTGGGGTCTTTCCAGTTGCTGAAGGTGTTGGGTAAGGTACATCCCAAAGTGGGCATTGTACTTAATTATGGGTCTGATAAGTGATGAGTAGAGGGGCACAATGACCTCGCTTGATCTAGATGTGAACCCTTTCATGATAAGGTGGGCTATATAGAAGGTCTTTCTAACCACTTTGGCAACGTGATTGTCAAAGGAGAGATTGCTATCTACTTGGGTCCCCAAGTCCCTAATTACTTCTTCCGTACTTAATGGATTACCACCTATATGGTAATTTGTGGGCACTTTGTTTTTTCCAAAGGGGATGACTATGCACTTTTTGGCATTTAGCTTTAGGCCATGGCTCTGGCACCAGTTATCCGTCTCTGTGAGACCCTTTTGGAGGATGCTTGTGTCAGTCGGAGAGTCGATTATAGCACCCAGTTTGCAGTCATCTGCGAACTTGGTCAGCCTTAGACCACCCGTGTTAGCCTGTACCTCGGAGAAATATATATCGAACAAGAGAGGTCCCAGGACTGAGCCTTGTGGGACACCACTTGTAACTGGTTTAGAGTCTGACATGGCACCTGCTATTCTGACCATGTGGGTTCTATCCCTGAGCCAGTTTGCAACCCATCTTGTGACATAGGGGTTGATATTTAAGCTGGTGAGCTTATTTATGATTCCCGAGTAGGGTATTGTGTCAAAGGCCTTTGTGAGGTCCAGGTAGGCTGTGTGGACTACCTTCCCTTCATCTATGGCTTTGGTAACTGTTTCAAAGAAGTCGACCAGGTTCAAGAGGCAAGATCTGCCCTTAACGAAGCCGAACTGGGTAGGATCCAGTGTCTGGAGGTTTCCAATGTCTTTGTTTATGATTTCCATGATGATACGCTCCATAGCTTTGCAGACCAGGCTAGTCAGACTTATAGGGTGATAGTTTCTTGGGTCTGTTGTGGCACCACCTTTGTGGAGTGGGACCACTGTTGTTGTATGCCATTCCTTGGGAACATATCCTGTAGTAAGGCTGAGACTGAACAGTGACTTTATAAGAGGGTTTAGTTCTTCTTGGAGCTCGTGTAAGACGCAGCCCGGGACACAGTCTGGTCTCATTGATGCTGTGTTTTTAGCTTTGGAGAGGGCAGCTCTCACCTGTGCATCTGTGATCTCAGGAAGGCTACACTTTGTTGGGATAGACATTTGCTCTTTTGGGGGGGAAGGGGGGGGGAGTTTGCACTGAACCTTTCTGCCAGGATGTTGGCAATGTCTGTGGGTTCAGTGAATTTTTTGTCATTTTGCACTAACTCAGAGCATATCTGGGAGTTGCCTCCCAGGTTTCTGACATAACTAAAGAAGGCCTTGTGATTATCTTTAGTGTCTTGTGCAATATTTCTTTCAAAGCTGGCCTTAGAAGATTTTATGAGGGATCATAGTTTCTTGCTAGTACTGATCAGTGATGCCTTCCCTTTTTGGGATTTTGCTCTGTCATGTAATAGCTTTCTCCTTCTGTTGTATAGCTTATTTATGGCCGGGGTCCACCAGACAGGTCTCCTGCCTTTGGAGGAGTGAGTCTTGGTTTTATTTGGGATAGCATGCTCCATGCATTCCTGTATGTGTCCATAGAATGCTTTTGTAAAGGATTCTGCATTTTGGGCCGTATTGTCCACTGGCCTGGGGGCTTTGAAGGATTCCACCTCAATTTTGAGAAGTGTGAAGTTTGCTTTTGAGAAGTTCTTCACCGTGGTTTCCTTGGCTAGGGGTGGGGACGGAATATGGATGTCCACTGAGATTTGTTTATGGCCTGATCTTACCAATGAGGGGTATAACTCTGGTGTGGAACATAGAGACCCCATGTTGGTGATGACCAGATCCAGTATGTTTTCCCCTCTTGTTGGAGTGGTGACCAGTTGTTCCATAGCATTTGAGTTTATAAATTCTAGGAATCATTGGGCGAGGGTGTTTGGGCTTGAGTAGTTTTCCCAATCAATGTTTGGGTAGTTGAAGTCACCCAATATAATAGTGTTTGGAGAGACCTTCATATTCTCCAGTGTTCTCAGGAAAGCTGAGTGAGGTTCCTGTGTTTGGGAGGGTGGTCTGTAGCAGGCTACAAACTGAAAGGCAGTTTTGCCCACTGTTAGTTGCACATGGATGGTCTCCGAAGCTTTGTGCAATACTGTTGTAAAAAATTGGTTATTTTCCAGTCCAATATTTCCTATTTCATTATATCCAGTATTTTACTTAGTTCTTTGATATTTATTAGCTTACCATGTATTTATTGACTGTAAAGGCAGTTTAAAGTGGAAGTCTGTAATCTTTGCTCATGCTGGGAGGCTATAGAGCCATGATATCATATTCATATTTTTGCTTGCAATGAAAGCTATAGAAAGTTTACTACAGTATACTTTTTATTTAATGTTATGGTTCAGAAATACAGTTCATGTATTAGATTGTCACAATATTGGAATGAGCCAATCTTCCTGAAAGCTGCTGGTGTATTTCTGTGTCTCTGTCCCACTCATGCAAAAAGTGCTGTCCTACAGCTGACTAACTAGAGTAGGAGGATGAGATGTACTCTGCATTAATATGTCCTTCTGGCTTAGATAAGTAGTTCAGCTTCATACTCTGAAGAGAGGCCACTGTGCTTGGACAGTGTACCTGATAGACTCCATAACTGTAACCGAGGCCACCATCAATGAGAGTGTTGCCAGGGTAACATCTCTGTGAACCTCCTCTTTGTGGAAGCTGCAGCACTGGGGTCTCACTACCAGGAGACAATAAGAAATAAAAGACATAAAAACTACATAACTGATGTAACCTGTATTCTTATGTATGCCTTCACAGCCCATTGTAAATCATCTGTCAAACAGATCATGATAATTCCTGAAAGATATGCATTTATTTTCTTAAGTTACTTTGGACTGTATTTACTGGAGATTTTGTTTTAATTAGGAATCCACAATAGCAGTTCAGTGCACATCTTTGTTTCTGTAACTGCTGAATACTAACATCCTTTATCTCCAGACTGACAAAAATACTTTTAGGTGCAGTCTACATGAGTGAAAACCATCTTCTTCTGGTTGAAATAACATTTTATACTGCACTTTGACATAGAAGAATGCAAGAATTCAAATTATAATATAGACATTTTCTCATCTTGTTCTACTTTTGTAAAGCTGGCACAGCTCAGAGAGGTTTATATACATTTAACACAGATACTGCCCAAGGTGTGCAATGCCAGACTACTTGTAGATGCTATCATGCCAGGCTTCAGAGATATGGAGCCCCAAAGCTGGCGTGTAGTCTAGCTGTATAGGGCAGATGATAAAGGCTATCATCTGCTAATGATGTTCCTCCAACAGTTCTTGGCTTCATTTCTTCAATTTTCATTTGCTTGCTTTCTGATCTCTCTTCATGGTTTGTCATGTCCAAGATGAAGCTGAAAATGTTTGGATAAGATTAGTTCAGGGTTAACAAATTAATTAACAGCAGTATTCATAGGTCAACAATAGAAGAGGCACTTGTGAATGGTGGGTCTTACTGTTTAATAAGTGAATAAAAATGTATTTATACTGACTGCAAGACCTGCAAGCAGCAACCACTTGTAACCCATCCAATGCACTTTACCAATGCTTTTAAAACATCCTACAATACTTCTATTAGCCAGATTAAAATAAACTTTAAAAAGTAAAGTCAGTTTTACACAGAAATTCATTTCAAAAATAGCTGGTAATTATAGAGCTGTTGTCTTTCTGACTCTTCTCATCCAGATGCTTGAAAAAGTTGTTCATATATAACTTGAAATAACTGCAATGGTGCTGCAGTGGTAAAAATATGGAGGCTATCCTGCTAAACACTGACAAGGTATTTTCTTGTGCATTGAAGGTCTTTGATCACTTAAGCCATGTCACACTTCTATTCCTCCTTCTTTATGAAGCTGATGTTATACTATCTGATCAGTCATGGATCAAACACCACTTAGATGAGAGAATCTAGATGGTGAAGGCAGTATTGAACCCTTGCAATATTGAGGAAGGGAAGCTCAATGCCTGGCTGTTAAACATTTTTGCTCATTTAATATTTTAATTAATAAATTGTTTCAAAACATAAAATGTGTCACATTGCAAACGAGTTACAACAGCTGCTGTGCACATTATTGAACAGAGTGCCTTAAAGAATGTCACCATGCCCTTCAGAATCATTTTCTGGAAGTTGGCCTAGTCCTGAATGCTGGAAGGACCAAGGCTATGATCTTTGGCATATGAACTCTGCCTCTGTGACAGATCTTCATCATCCAATGAACATGAACATTATACAGAATAAGCAAATCATTTTGTACATGAAACCAGACTCAGAATTTTCAGATCCATCCCATTCATAATCTGCTGTTTGGTGGTATTACAGTTGAATATTACATAATATATTTAAACAAACATGAAGATGACACATTTTGCTGTAAAGGCCCCTTTATATGCAGCCATCCCTGTACAATTTTCCTTAGTCTTTGATAAATATCCGTGGCTAGGCTTCTTTCTCCTATATGTAGCACCCATTTGTACACTGACTGCATCAAAAAAAATGTATAAACTTGAATTCCCCAAGCAGAGTGCTATAGTCCATTTAAGGACTGTTCCTCATTTCAAGTCCATCAGTAAAGTATGGGGACACTGCTTATAGACACGTACTGCTCTTTCAGATGGAATGAACAGACCCATCAGCTCCACGGTATTGCGGGCAAAGCTTTGGCACACCTGAAAGAATTGTCTGTGTACTGAAAAAACTGCCAGGGAGACGGGGTAATGAAATGCCAGGACTCACTCACACCTCTGTTTTTGATGGGAGGGGAGTGAAGGGAAATTACCTGTTCACACGTCTGTTTAGGTGAGAGGGGGATGAAGAGGCAGTACTCACTGACACCTCTATCTGGATGTGATGTGTGCATTGGGAAAGTGTTTCTGTTAATGTTTTTCATGGGATGCTGGAGAGCTTAATAGACATGTCTGCTTTTAAGGGGGCAGTGTTGTCTGTGAGAATACTTATAAGGGGGCACGACTGTAGGCATACATCACTGATGGAAGTAAGTGGTAGTCTTGTGCTATAACCACTGTATACCACCTTTTAAAGGCCTGCATGGGGAAATGTAGCTTTCCATAGCTGATTATGATGATCATACCAAGACTGCACTCCTGGGTGGAGTGTCATGGTTGGAAAGGTGCAGATAGCTGGCAGGCAAATGAGGGGCAAACAATGCAAAAATGTGTGAACTCTCACCTGTAAGGAACTATCCATCATATTTTGCGGTTAGGGACCCTCTTATATTCACTAATGCAAATATGGTACTGGCAGCTAGCCTCTTGGGTACACTCTGTGTCATCAGATGAAGAATGCAATCATTCTGTTTTCTCTTGACTGTATTTAATAGACAGCCTGTGATATTTTACTGTCTTTCTTTTGTATTCTCTCTGCTCTCAAACTTTTGTTTTCCTTCCACATTCCACTATTTCCAGTCTTTTCTTTCTTGTCAACATTCTGTTGTTTTTCCATGAATCACATTCTGGATGAAAGACTCTTGTTTTTTCATTTTGTTCATATGCATGATCTTGTTAAATCTGCTAGACACAAGTGCTTTTTTTGGGGGGAGACCCATGGGCACTGTGCAGATAAATGACTTGTTCAGAGTCACACCCCATGCAAATGGCGGATGAAGAATGCAAACGCAGGACTACATGATGAAGCCTCTTATTAGCTCATGGCCTTAATCCTGTGTGCCAGACTACCTCTTCCTTATAAGTGAACATGATTTAGTCTTGCACTATAGAGCTGAGTGACTTGTCAGCTCCTTACCTCTCAACCTGTTAGCACAAGAAATCTGGACAAAGCCTTAAACAATGTGTGTGTGTGTGTGTGTGTGTGTGGGGGGGGGGTTAAAGGTCACAGATAGGGGCACATTTTAAATATTGCTCTTTTAAACTTATTAAGTTGTTAGAATAACAAGATTTGTATTATTATGCATTTTCTTAAGGATATGAAATCTGAAACTCAAATGTGTCTAATTATTTAGTGACTTCAAGCATCAGGGATTTGCCAGAAAAGAAATGTTATGTGGAGATCAAACATAGGTGGTGAAAATCTGGAAAATTAAGAGGCATGGCCAGCTGTCTGTCTCTCCAAACAATATGCTATGAAGTAGGAGTAACTACTGAGTGGAATGGCTATTTCATTATTCATCCAGCACCAGACACTGATTGCTGCTGTAGACAAATCCGGAAATCATGCTTAATGAACGTCTCTGCTTTTGGATGCTATTAGCAAGTTGAGATAAACAACAGCAGATCTAATCTAACTCAGGCAACATAACGAGATAGAAACACATCTGCGCTTGAAAATCTGAAAGTGCAGCTCCTATATTCTCCCTATAGCAGAATTGCCAATAGATACATATATGTCAAAATCCAAAAATCTGCAGAAATATGAGCACAAATGACAAAAAAATCTTATAAAAAGGCTTTATTTAGCAATTGTATAAAAATTAACAAACTCACAAAGTGCTTTCATATTAAACAAGCTACCATGAAGATCTAGCATTTAAAATCTCTGTATCATGTGACATGCAGCAGTTTAGAGTTTTAAAGGGATAGATCTCAAGACTAGCTGTAAACTACAATGTTCATTCAAGCCTGTTAATGTTGTTGCCATGATCCATTTATATTTACATAGTGTTGTGAAATTTATAATGCAACCACTTTTGAAGCCGCGGTGGTACAGACGTAGCATTGTTGCCTCACAGAAAGAGGTTCTCCTGTTCGATTCTCGGCTGGAATGCTGTGGAGTCTGCATGTCCTCCCCGCGGTCGAGTGGCCTCCAAAAGACATGCGTGAATGGGCGTGCCTTCACTGAAGGTTGGGCATTGGGCTGGCAACTTGGCACCATAAAAATCTACTGCCAATCATTAGCAGACTAGAGTTCCGCTATGGCGACCCCTAACTGGGAAAAGCAGAAAAGACAAACAAACCTAATGGCACCACTTTTAACACCTGCAGTTAAAATCTGCCATGTACAGAATTTAAAACTATGTGATTTCACCCTTGTCTGTAAAATGTTTAACTCAATTTAAAATGTCTTCTTCCTAATGTCATAAACATGCTAAGCTGTGCATTCTCTCAAATATACATGTTTTTCCAACATAAAATGGCATGGGTTACATACAGGTAAATAAACCACATTCTGTGTTGCAAATTCTGCATAATGACACAATGTGTAAAGTTTTGTAATTAAAGGATGACTGTAAATTCTACAACAAACATCTACACAATTTCTACATGGATGCTGTTTCAGACAATAATGCCTCCCACTGCTAACATAACTATCTTGTGAGATTTTTCTTATTTTTAAATGTGCTGCTAAATACAATGACAACCATACCTTTTATATTGCTGTCAGTCAGAGGCTTAGTTAAGGTGTGGGTGATAGGGCAGCCACCTTGGGCACAAGATGTTAGGAGATATGATCGGGAGATGCAGTTAAATCAGCAGCACAGTACCGGCATTCATTTCCATACTGCCATTTCTGAATAACAGTACTGAAATGAATATTGGTACTGCATTTGTAGTCAGGACTGAAGAATTCTGGTATAAGTTGTATCAAGTGGTTTGCTACAATTTTTTTTTTTTTTTCACTCATTGCTGGCTCGTCTTGGAGCACCACAATGGAGGAAGGAGACTTTTTTTTAAATTTAGAGTTGAGGAGATGACATATCAGGGAGTGGCACCTAACAGCAGAGGGGCCAGTTAAGGCTCTGCTGTTAATGATGAGAATGCCCCCATACTTTTGGAATAATTTAAGGGTATTCTTAATTTGTTCTTCTCCTTACTATGAATGAGGTATCAATCTCTGAAACACGGTCTAACAGAAGTATCTGTAATTTGATCTTCTGTCTCATCAACTACAGCTGGATTATATCCGTGCTCCACAAAATTAGCACATATAGATTTTAAGGTTGGGGATATGCCATCATCTGTCCCATAACTATGTATTACATTATTTTTTTATGTAATAGTCTCAATAGTGCCTTTGTTTGATTAAATACCTCAACATCAAGAATGTTATACTGCTGGATGAATACTGTGTCATGAGACTTTTCTAGTTACGTTCATAATCTTAAAGCACAACACAGTGATGCTCTTAGCTGATTGTGAATAAGTAGTGGGAGGATGGCCTAATGGTTAAGGTGTTTGCCTTGCAAACACAAGGTACAGGGTTTGAGCCTCACAAGGGATAACTGGCTAGGCTTAAAATAGCTCACAAGGGCAGTTAGCCTAGTTCTAATCTATGAATCTATTATATGCATAGTAGCTTCTATGAATCTATGTTACCTACACTAAGGCTGAAGATACAGTAAAACTACTGGCTGGTACATTTTGCTCTAATTTTATCCCTCTCTCCCCTCAGTGTGACCTTCAAGATACATCAGAAACTGGCTTGCCTCCAACTATTACCAAATCCTAAAAGTTTATCAAAAGTTAAAAATACTGCATTGATGGGTGCATCTGAAATAGTATGAAACATGATTTAGCCACCCTACTAACAACAATGCTCAAACTCAGCCTCCATACAAGTTTTGTACCAACAACTACAGTCATTCCTCCCTGCGTAAGGGAGGACTTTCCACAGAACTAGGCAATTACAGACCCACATGTTTGACCAGCATCATATGCAAAGCCATGGAAAGACTTATCATGGAACTAATCAATCAGGACATAGGGAAGGTCCAAACAATAGACCAGTCTCAGTTTGGATTCATCAAGGGAAGGTCATGCTACTCAACCTGGTGGATTTTTTTAAAAGGGCCACCAAAGCAATGGATGAAGGCAAAACAATACACACCACATATCTCAACCTGGCCAAAGCTTTTGATACAGTTCCCTACTCAGGCATAGTAGAAAAGCTAAATAAACTCAGAATAAACCCCTGTGTCACCTACTGGCTTACCAAATAACTCACAGATAGGATGCAGGTAATAAAAATAAGGGAAGTTACCTCCACAAAGAGACCAGTCATTACTGGAGTCCCCCAGAGTTCTGTGCTGGTACTTCTCCTGTTTGGCATCTACTTTTCTGAAGTAAAAGTCAATATCAAAGGTCTCTGTCTGGCTAAGTTTGCAGATGACTGTAAGCAAGGAGCAACAATTAAATCCCCAAATGACTTAGCCTTCCTGCAGAAAGGCTTGTCTCAAATAAAAAACTGGTGTCACAATCATAGACTGAAAGTAAATGCCAAAAAATGCATTACTGTATCCTTTGGGCAATCGTATACACCAGGGAGTTATTACATTGACAGTACTTCCCTAAGAGTTGACCCAGATGTTCTGAGTTTGGGAACTTATGTGGGCAGTGACCTAAATTTTGACCAATGTATGTCTACTGTAATAAAGTCCTTCTACAACACACAGCTTATAAACAAAGGGATTATGTCTAGATCTAAGGATGTTGTTGTACCACTTTTCTCAGCCCTCATAAGGCCAATCATTGAATATAATGCCCCCTTTGGCATGTAACTATCAAGACACATGACAACTGGAAAACCTACAGAAATACTTTTCTAAAAGGATACAAGGGTTAAACAACATCTTATAAATGAACCAGCTTAACCCCCTATCACTATACTCTGTATCCTACAGACTGCTAAGAGCTGACTTGTGTATGGCGTACAAGGCATCCTACAACCTAATACAGATAGAACTACTGCACATCAGCATGCCACATGGCGTCAGAAAAACATGATTCTAAGGATGTAAACCTTTTCTGCAACATCAACAGAATAGTTTGGGAGGGACAGGTATATCTAACAGGGGATATCGTTGCTCTGAAACAGACACCATATCCACATAAAACAAAGTTCATCCCTGTCCATATTCAAGCGCAACTTTGATCTATCAATGCAAAACAGAAAATTTACCCCAGGACTGCACTTGTACTACTAATGGAGAGAGGTAGCTTTTAAATGCTTTATCCTATGCTTGGGTTCCCTCAAATTGTCTATGGTATGATCTCATTTATTCTCATTAGGGGTAATATGTAATTATTGACCATGGGATGGGTTAGGCTGGGATCTAACCAAATGGTATAAGTTAATTCAAGCACAAACAGGGAACTTGGTTAGGCTTAAAATGGCCTGTAAGGGCTGCTAGCCTAGTGCTTACCTATAAACCTATATAAATCTCAAAAAGAGTTGTTTTCACTTAGGTCACTAATGAAATCCAAAGGTGGGTTCTCACCACCTTGCCACTTTCAAACATATGTCATCCACAAATCTACTGTAGAACGGTAGGGAGCCATTAACTATTTGATCTCCAAATATATGGTGTCTTTGCCATTTAACCAATGCCAAGCTGACATAGCTTCAAATACTAGATCTATTTGTTTTACCTCATTGCTGTGTTGCATTGGAGTTAGTATGTTTACAGGTGCAAGGCTATGTGAGATGCGAGAGACTTGACCCCTTCCCTGACAAAAACAATGTTTTTGAACTATTTTTCTCCAGTCATTGAAATGCAGTGTGTATGTTTTTTCAGTGAAACTAGTTCCAAAGAAAGGTGACTCAGTTCTTTGTGGCTATAGATATCTATGCATAATTCAATGGCTGGACTATGGTTAAACAACAGGACACAAGCCATGCCATGAAGGGTTTACACATCTATCATGACATTGGTTACTAGCTGTAACTCACTTGGCTCTGTACCAAGGTCACTTTCTTGTGAACTCTTCTCCACAGATATAACATTGAAAATTGAGTTCTGAATGAACATGGTGATGACTGGAAACACAATAATATAGTCACATTAATAAATGATGCTAAAGTTCTACAATATGGTCTACAAATTATATAGCTGGTTTATAAATACCTTTATAGGTTCATAGGTAGTTACTAGGCTATCGACCACAAGGGCCTATTTAAGCCTAGCCATGCATCCCAAATCTCTCAAAGTTCTGCTACCCTTGATAAGTGTAAGCATGGGTCTGGGAGATGAACCATTTACAGATTACCTCTCTCCATTAGAGACATAGGTGCCAAACTAGGTATGAATTTCTGGTTTCCCATCCAATTTTTCAAGTTGGACTTGAATTGAGTTAGGGAGGAACTCTGCTTCATATAGATGGGGAGCTTGTTCCATAGATGGGGTAGTCTCTGGGATACATACCTGTCTCTCTAGAAGGTCCTATTTATATCACAGGCAAGGTTTAAGTCTTTAGAATGGGTAATTCTGGTGCTGTTTGTTTTGAAGATATGCAGGAGGTCCATCAGAGTGAGGTCTGACAATGCCAGGCATAGATCTCCCCTCAAAAGCCTGTAGGAGACAGAATACAGGGATAGGGCATTGAGGCAGTCTGCATAGGCATATTACTTATGCCCTGTATTCTTTTAGTGAGGAACCTCTGTGGACATTCCAATTGTTGGATATGCCTGGATAGGTACATATCAAAGGGGGCATTGTACTCAATGATAGGTCTGATGAATACCAAATACAGTGGAACAATGTCTTCCTTGGACTTAGATGCCATACCTTTCTTTATAAGTTGCATAACATAGAATGATTTCCTCACCACTGTAGACATGTGATGATCAAAGGCTAGATTACTATGTGTGTCCCTAAGTCCCTGACTACTGGATCAACTCTAAGGGGTGTGCTGTCAATATGATTGTTACCAGGTATGGATAACTTACCAAAGGATACTATTATGCATTTCTTGGCATTTAGTTTTAGTCAATGGCTCTGATACCAGTTGTTTGTCTGTGTCAGCCCCTCCTGTAGAACATTTGTGTCAGTGTGAGATTCAGTGACAGCTCCTAATTTGCAATCATCTGCAAATTTAGTCAGCCAGAGACCACAGACATTGGCCTTGACTTCTGAGAAGTAAATGCCAAAAAAGAGCGGTCCAAGGACTGATCCCTGAGGGACTCCACTTGTGACTGGCCTCTTTGTAGAGGTGGACTTCCCAATTATAACTTCCTGGGTCCTGTCTGTGAACCAGTTGGCTATCCACTGGGTGACATACAGGTTTGTACCTAACCTTCTGAGTTTGTCAACAATGCCGAGAGGGGTATTGTGTCACATGCCTTGGCCAGGTCAAGGTAGGCAGTGTGAACAATATTGCCTTCATCCATTGTTTTGGTGACCACAAAGAAGTCCACCAGGTTAAGTAGCTATGATCTGCCCTGGACAAATCCAAATTGGGTTGGGTCCAGTGTCTGGAGGTTTAATATATCTCTGTTGATCGTCTCCATGATAATTCTTTCCATGGATTTACATATAAAACAAATGAGACTTATGTTTCTGTAGTTTTCAGGGTCTGTAGCTGGCCCACCTTTGTGCAGAGGGATGACTGTTGCCTTTCTCCATTCATGAGCCATGGAGCCTGCTTTGAGGCCCTGATAGGTCATGTTTTATGCTATTTAGAAGGCATCCTGGGATATTGGCTGGGCCCATCGATGCAGTGTTCTTGGTTTTAGAGCCATTAAGGACATGTTTCCTAGTGATAGTAGGGGGTGTTATATTTGATGATATATCCTGAGGGAAGGTTAAGTGGGAGAGATGAGTAAAGTTGGAGCTGAATTTATCAGCCAGGCGGTTTGCTATATCTTCTGGCTCAGTATAGGTGGCTCCATTTACAATGAGCTCTGCATATAATTGTGTATTGCCTTTGAGGTTGCAGATATAGCTAAAGAATGCTTTGTGGTTGTCCTTGGCCTGGGAAGCCAAACGTACCTCAAATTTGGCTTTGGTAGACTTTGTCATTTGAGTTGTTTGTTTAGTTTGATGAGAGTGCTTTTATCCTGCAGGGTGCTGCAACTCCTAATTTTTGCCATGATATTCTTCCTCCTGTTATACAGATTATTGATTTTGTGATTCCACCAGGGTGCCTTGTTCTTTGAGTCAGTTCTGTACGTCTTCCTGGTGGGTACAGCTACCTCTATGCAGCTATTAACATGCTTGTACAAGGATTCTGTGAACAGTTCTGCATTGGCTTAGTTTCTGGTGTCATTCTAAGGGGGTGCAATATTTGTCAGCATGGAAGGAGATGGTCAACAGACCATGCTGCTTTGCCAGGGATGGTCTGCATCTCTCCCCTCTAGGCTTTCAAATATTAGCTAAAACACTGCATTCCCCCATAGTGCCATTTTTAGGCAAAACCAAGAAAACCTAAAGGTATTACTGCTCAATGCTAGGAGTCTAAACAAAACACTCCACTCCCTAGAAGCTGTTATTACCCTGGAGAATTCTGATGTCTATGCAGTCACTGAGACATGGTTTAAAGCCACAGAGAGCACACCAACAGTGCAAGGTTATAATGCCTTTCATACATTTAGGCCAGCTACTTCACAGGCAGGGACTAAAGGTGGAGGTGACTCTATTTACATCAAAAATAAATATGCTTCAAGGCTGGCCAAATAGGACAATACAATTTAACTGCTCCATGTTCAAATCACCATAGGTAAAATCCAATACCACTTCCTTGCAAGCTCTAGGTCACCTTCTATGGCCCAGGAAACTCATACCATGTATTGAAACTTATTAGAAACACTAACCATCCAACCCAATACCATATTCATGGGTGACTTTAATTACCCCCACTATTAACTGGGAATCCTATATGACACCAAATGTACATGCACAGAGATTCCTGGATTTTGTAATCACAAACTCTCTGGACCAGATAGTCAGTA
Organism: Protopterus annectens; assembly: GCF_019279795.1. Lineage (NCBI taxonomy): Eukaryota > Metazoa > Chordata > Ceratodontiformes > Protopteridae > Protopterus > Protopterus annectens. The sequence goes on from NC_056741.1 coordinate 1,848,212,998, forward strand.
CACCAACCAGGGGTGCAACCATACTAGATCTGGTCCTCACTAATATGGGAGACTATGGCACATCCCCTACTGTAATGCCCTCCCTGCTAAGGTCAGACCACAAAATTGTCTCCTTTGAAGTAAAAATAAAACCTGGACCCCCAGCTAAACCTGGAATATTCAAGAACTGTTCTAAGGCTATCCTCCTGCTATTAAGTGAGAACTTGGCAAAATTTCATGGTCACAAGACCTTGCTGGAAGAACATAAAGTATGATTAGGTGAAATCATAAAAATATACTGTCATAATAAAGATCAAGAAGAACTCATGGACAACAATGTAAATGTATTTGTATTTATTTGTAATATGTTTACCTAGGTTTAGCACTGATCCATATGATACAATTTCAGGCTCAGCCCTGGTATTCTCCAGTAAGTAGTGTGTATCTACCAGACTTTTGTATCCTAAACGGCACAAGTACTCATTCCTGGAAGATCACCATACCAATTTAGGCCTCATTTATTCAAACCATTAGCGAATACAATGTAGCCATTGACCAAGCCCCCTAAAGCATTTTTAGCAGAGAGTTAAATTCTCCTGACTGTGAGCAGTGTTGTAATATTTTACCATCTGATATTCCAAACTGATAAGTACACATTTTGCAACTCAGTATGCACTGTGCTGTATTTATATGTTTATTTTATTATTTATATATTTGCTGTATTGTTTTTGTCCTTTGCTGTTGTCTGCACTTTGTTTCTCAGGGTAGCTCAGAAGCTAGTTTTAGGTGGGGGTTGTTAAGCTAGCCATTATCAGCTGTTAGTCATTGCCTGAGGTGTATTTTCTGTGTTGTACTTCCATTACAAACTGCATTTATGTGGATTTGTGCAGAGTTGATATAGTGGAGAGCCAAATTATCCTGACTGTGAGCAGAGTTGGAATTTTTTTCCATCTGATATTCCAAACTGATAAGTACACTTTTTGCAACTCAGTTTGCAATGTGCTGTATTTATATATTTGCTTTATTATTTATATATTTGCTATATTGTTTGTGTCCTTTTTTGTTGTCTGTACTGTCTCCCCCCAAGTGTTTTTGTAGTCTTAAACTCGGTGGCTTTGGATTTGCCTGCCCCTGCTGTAAATCTGATCCTGGTCACTGCTACCAGTCCAATCTCATTTGATCACTCAACATAGTGCAGTGAGATTATTTAGGCAGGACTATCCCCTTGCTTCTTTGACTTTGAAAACTTCTGTTTCCTCCCTTACCACTTAAAAAAAAAAAAAAAAAACAAGCAAGCAAACAAAAATATTGTACACTTTATTCATCTGCTTTTGCTTTAATTGTGTTCTTCATACTTTATTACCTTATTTTTGCTGTGTGCTCTTAAGTGCTTGAGTGCTTTTATTCTGCTGCATTTAATACTGCTTGTTATTAGCCTAATTAAATGTATCTGTTATTCTAAGCATTTTAAGCTTTGGTATTAGCACTTGTGCTTCAGGTGAGTTACTTTACATTCAGGAAGGTTCTTGTGGTCTACACTCTTATGGACAAACCCTTAACAAAACCTTCTCTCCATAAAGTCTTGCATACCATTGCTAGAATCTCTTTGTGTTCCGACTGCATGTGCTTCTTAAACAATCTGGAAATATAGAGGTGATAAGTATATTTTTTGCACTTTTTAACTGTTCTTAATTTTTGCTTGACTGAATTATTTATATTTTTTCTGGCATTGTTTTCTGATACTCTACATCCCTCCATTTTGATTTTTTCCTAACGTACTGCTTTCTGTACTTGTTTTTAGTCATTTTTTTAATTTAATTGCATTTATTTAAACTGTATTTGCTAGCTTGCACTGCATTTGAATTGTTTTTTACTGCTGTTTTAGCTGCTTTTCTGCACAAAAATAAACAACAAAAAATATTCTAAGCTTGTTTCCCACCTTTCCTATAACTAGTCTAGTCCAGATACAGATTTGCTGTATCCAGGACTGTTTGTAAGCTTCTGAGCCCCCCAAGCCTTTTTGTGTTGGAGGGAAGCCTTTTGGCTTATCAGTGGGAGTGGTAAGCACTAGGTAGCCCATCTACCACAAAAGGAGTGGTTTCTGGCCCAGAAATTGTAGTTTATTGGCCATTTTGGGTAGATTTCCATCTCTTAGAACTTTCGAGTTTAAAAGCCTGTGTTTGCATGGGTTTGCACTTGTTTAAGCTCTGTGCAGCAGTGCCAACCTGAGGTAAACTATTACTGGTCCTAGAAAGTCTGCTCTTCAGTTTTTCCCTTAGATCTTGCTAGTTCTTTCTCTCTCTCTTGCACTTCAAATAGCGTAATCAAATTGCACTTCAACAGGTTTTTGTAGCAATTATTATAGCACACCCAAGTGCCATCAGCACTAGTCGTTCTTTACGGAAATAGCTCCAGTACTTAGTAGTTATGACCACCCCTCCTGGCATGATTAAAGGGCAGTTCCCTGTGCTTTCTTCTATTAACCTGGTGCACTTCTGCATTCTGAGGCAGTGTAGCAACTGCCTCATGTACACAGACAACCATCTCATCTTACATTCCAGCACTCAAACTTGTGAGAGATTCACTTATATCACCAAATTGGAAGCTACGCACTCATCAGCCAAGACTGGACTAGCTGGTCAAGAGGAAAAGGTCAACACCTGCACCACACCACATGGAACACATAGCCCTACAGAACACCCACCATCACAGCTCTCACATAAAAACACAAACCACAAACCCACCTTTGTAGAGGCTCTCAATAGAAATTTGCCCAAACAGCAAAGACCTCCAAGACAGAAACGCACTTAACCATCTAACACAGCACAAACCACAGGACACATAGCTCACCTCCATAGTGTGCCCCTAAACCTAAGTCCCTAAGGCTAAACACCTTGCCCAGTACACTAATCATAGGTGACTCAATAGTGAGGCACACAGATGTCCCACTCACTAGGCTGAATAAGGAGAAGGTAACAGTCAGCTGTCTATCAGGTGCCAGAATCCAACACATAACATACACACTCAAGTCACTCCACAACAAGTACAAGTATGACCCTGTCATTGTCTATGTGGGTGGAAATGACCAGAGATGCACCTCCCTGGACCACATGAAAAGAGACATGGTGGAGCTCTCGGATTATGTGGCCCAGGCAAGTATGACCCTAAGCCTGAACAGTATCCTACCATCACCCAGAATGATACCGTAGTACAAACAAAAAATGATTGACTTCAACAATTGGCTAAGTTTCTGGTGTCATTCTATGGGGATCCAGTAGTCTGCTTGGGATGACATGATTGACAAACCTTGATGCTTTTCCAAAGATGGCCTGCATCTATCACCCCTAGGATTCTGGATTCTGGCTAAGGCTGTTGCCACCCCAGTAGTGCCTTTTTAGGTGGTGTTTCAAAGACCAGATTACCACCATACGAACTATAAATAAATGCAATCTGAGGGTCATGCTGCTCAACGCTAGAAGTCTAAATCTCAAGATGCATTCACTCGAAGCACTCCTCAAAATGGAGAACATTGACATTTGTGCTGTAATGGAGACCTGGTGTAAAGCAGCAGAAAGCACCCCTGCACTCTCAGGCTATAACTCATTCCACACCTTTTGGCCCCAAAACATGGACCGAAGCCCCAAAGGTGGTGATGTCGCCATATTCATAAAGAATATGCACACTTCCAGACTAGTAGCCCAGCATAACGCATCTGAGATACTTCAGGTACAGCTAACATTGGGTAAGACAGCGATCCAGGTCATAGCCTGCTATAGGTCCCCAACCATGTCCCTAGACTCTCAGTTCACATTCCTAAGCACCCTGGAATCTATCAAGGTCCAACCCAACACTCTCATACTAGGAGACTTAAGCTACCCCTTCATCAACTGGGAAAACTACTCAAGCACCAATACAGTGGTCCAACGCTTCCTGGAATTCATCATTTCCAATGCTCTGGACCAGCTCATTCTGGCCTCCACTAGAGGAAGCAACATCCTTGACCTGGTTATTACTAACACGGGTGACTGTTGCTCTACACCAATAGTCAATCCCTCTCTGGTCAGATCTGACTATAAACTAATCACCATGGAAATCCACATCTCACCCACACCCCACACCCCCCACCCCCCGCAAATGTAACCATCTTGAAAAACTTCTCCAAAGCTGACTTTGGGCTCCTAAAACAGAGGAGGGCTAACTTTACGGCACCTGTGCCAATGGAAAATAACTGCATGACTGCCAAATCGTACACCAACGCACTGTACAAACATGTACATAAATGCATGGAACTAGCCATGCCCAACAGAACCAAGACACTCTCCTCCAAGAAAAGGAAGACAATCTGGTGGTCTCCTGCCATTAATAAACTCTACAATAGAAAGAAGAAACTGTTGCAGAAAAAGGTGAAGTCCCAAGACTGGAAAAACTCCCTTATTAGCCTCAATAGAAAGTTGAGATCCCACATCAAATCCTCAAAAGTCAGCTTTGAAGGCAGAATTGCAGCAGACACTAAAAACAATTACTAATCCTTCTATAGTTATATCAAGAACCTCCACGGCAATACCCAGATTTGCTCTGAGTTACTGCACAATGCTACCACCTGTACTGAGCCAATAGATATTGCCAACATAGTGGCCGACAGATTCAGTGCCAGCTTTACCCCTCTCCCCCCGCAAAGGACCAATCACAATACCGGACGAACGCCAGGCACCCAGCGTTACTGCAGCACAGGTTAAAGCTAGATTGTCCAAGGCCAAGAATACAGCTTCCATGGGACCCAATAATATCTCTGGCTGTGTTCTACATGAACTACAAAGCGAAATGGCACCACGTCTGTGTGCCCTGTTCAGTCACAGCCTCACCTCAGACTTTGTCCCTACCAAATGGTGCACTGCTACAGTCATCTCTTTCCATAAAGGGGGAGCGACTACAGACCCTGGGAATTATTGCCACATTAGCCTGATGAGTCTGATATGTAAAGCTATGGAGCACATCATCATGGACCTGATTAACAAAGATACTGAAAATCTCCAAACTCTAGACCCCATGCAGTTTGGCTTTGTGAAAGGGAGATCATGCCTGCTCAACCTGGTTGACTTCTTTGAGTGAATCACCAGGGCTGTGGATGAAGGTAAGGCAGTGCATACAGCCTACCTCAATATGGCCAAGGTCTTTGATGGATTCCTCACTCGGGAATCATTGATAAACTCACCAAACTAGGCATCGACCCCTATATCACTAGGTGGGTTGCAAATTGGCTCACAGATAGAACACACAGTGTGAAAGTAGTGGACTCCAAGTCAGACTGGTGACCAGCCACGAGTGGAATCTCACAGGGATCAGTCCTGGGTTCTCTCCTGTCCGGCATCTACTTCTCAGAAGTCCAGGCCAACACAAAGGGACTCTGGATGACCAATTTCACAGACCACTGCAAGCTGGGAGCCATTATTAACTCCC
>NC_056741.1:1848223433-1848275933 GCF_019279795.1 Protopterus annectens
TATTTTTGGTAAACAAAAGAATACAGCTAGGTCCTTTCTATCATTGTCTAACCTATTCCTCACATCCTTCTCTGTAAAAAACCCCAGTCTGACTCTCCTGTCCAACATGTGTTTAAATTTTGTAACAGCCTTTTGATAATGAATCATATTGCTTCTTTCATATGTTGTTTCATCCTGCAAATGATTCATACACATCTCAAAATATTGCACAACACTCATTATAACATGGTTACACCGAGGCGCTGGAGAATAAAGAATTTGCTTTTGGATTTGACTTTGGTTCCTGTTTTTCGATTCCTGACTTCTGAAGATTTTGCTGTTGCTGTTTTGGTATTGTTTTGGATCAGAGTTGTTTCTACTTCCTTTTTTAAGTCTGCTGCTTATTTTTCTTGTTTTTATGCCCATATGAGCAGGGAAATGTCAGACTGCTGTGTATTTTTATTGTTTTATGCCATATTGTGAACATAATAATGGAATAAACTATGAGAAGCAACGTTGGTGCTAGAATACTGCTTTTTGTTGGATTTCTGTTTACTCCATGCACTGCTTGGGTTTGTCCTATTTAGAGATGTGTATATAAAGAAAGATATAGATGTATTGAAATAAAACAGGTCAAGCTGGACATTAGTCAAACGTTTTGAAAGGCAGTAAGGTCATATGCTTCTCAGGTAAACCTTTGAACCTTACTATTACCTTCTAGCCAAACTGCTTGTGTGTACTACTCTGTAGATCAGCACTGCACCTCAAACCATCTCTGCAGGCCTCAGAAAATCTTACAATATCCCTTGAAACATGGCTAACACAACAAGATCATGGCAGAATAATAACAAGTTCAAAAACTCACTCTAAAACGCTTACTTTCAAAAGTAGAAATGCAAGACTTCCTGATTAACAAAGCAATAAATTGCCAGTATTATTAAAATATTGTCCTTCCTGGCCCGCAGTAATGAAAGAAGATTTTGCCCAGCAAAAATTTTCTGATAAGTGAATGCAAATAAATAACCCATTAACTGCAGTGTTAGCTTACAAATAACTAAAGGCGTACTATCCATGATGAATGCTATTAAATGATTTTTCTAAGGGCAGTGATGTAAAGTGGTTTTCTTAATCTTTCTCTACGATATCTTAAGCAATCTTTCATTAATTTGGATACCTTAAAGAATTCTGTATTGGATTTTCATTTCATCTTTTGAACAATATTCCATTTACTGTATACTTTCATCTATCACATTCATTTTCAGCTGTTTTGTCTGGCCTGTTTCCTTTGTACAGTGTACACTTTCCTCCCCATGATTGTTTTGTTTGACGTTACTGTTACATTTGTAAGTACTTGTCTTTTTTTCGTTCTCTGCCTTGTGCCTTGGTTATGACTGAAGATTCATGAGATCCATCACCTTACATAGGAAATAAATGATGGTGCAAGATATGAAATGTATATTCAATATTGTTCTGTTTGCACTCGAGGAATCTTCTGATTAGACTTTGTTTAGTAAAGCTGATAATATAAAATTTCATTTGGAAATAAAAAAAAAAACAGGGTGGTGTATTTTGGGTCAATAGCTGAGGAAGAATTTGTATTAGTTTGCTACTGTTAGCACCATTACATTAATTTTTAGTCAGTGGTATGCTGTGAAGTTGGGATGAAGAAAATTCTAAGGGTATGAGTTAGAGCTTTGGTATCCTCATTACGTGGGGATGAACCGATCATTGACTATGTTTCATTAAGTAGCATACCGCCACATTTTCAAGACATTTCTAGTTGCACTTACTTTCTGTTTCTGAAGTACATTGGTCTGTCATTTTTTTTTTTATCAGTGTTAAACTTGCTTCAGAGTAGTGTGCTTGAAAGAATTGAATGGAACTACTTTCTTTGCATTTCAGAGAAGTCTCACCATTTATTTTCTTAAAGAATTAGAACAACTCTGTATTTCAAGCTAGTCTCACCCCATATTATCTAATGAAATGCAAGGAACCACTTTTTTGTGTTTTAACCAATTATTCCTTTTTTTCTCAGAAAGAAAAGCAAGGGACCACTTTTTTAAGTTTCAGTGAAGACAAAAACCCATTAATTTGATTTTATTTAATTTCTGAGGTCAATGTATAGCCATTGGTAGGGTAGGCCACTGGCTGCAATTTCATGTACAGAGCATAGAAGCTGATCACAGTATTGGAATTAGTGCAGTCTCCTTCTAATGCTTTGTGAACAGATGACATGATGTTTTATGGGGACAGGGTTCAGAGAATAAATAGCTGACAAAATTGTCTGCACTGAATTTAGAGTAATAGCTGGACAGGAAAGTTTGAGGAAGAGGTTTTAGGGTAGATATTACAATAGGCAGGGATGTAAGCAACTAAACCTTAAAGGCTTCAGAGAATGTACCTCATGATGAGTCTAGTGTTGGGTATGTTAGCATCCAGTTTAAATGGCTGTAACTGATGGATTGTTGTGTTCATTCATAATGTGGTTGAGAAGAATTAATGAAATTCTCTTAACATGAGTATATGGCTATGACTTAGCTGAAACGAGTAAGAAATAGAATCTCCCAACAGAATGTGGTTTTCAGAAATGTTAAAGACAGTCCATTTTAGAATGCCTAGTAACAAACATGATACCTTTCTTTAGCATTGCGGAAATATGGTATTTTCCCCAGATGAGCATTTACTGGCCTCCCTCAGTCGGTCTGTTGCTCTGCAAAATTAAACAAATTTGTCCCATGATATCTTCTTACCATTGTGATTTAAGACAAAAAGTACTTTGATGTAAATCACCTTCCACTCACACATACCACCAAAAAATGCAGTATAATCTTTCCCCAGAAATCAAAATCACCTTTTCATTTTTGGGGAGCCATTATGAAACTGCACTGTTTGTTGAAATTCATATATATGTGGACTGCTGGTGTTTTATATTCAAGAGATGTTTCATTTAAGACCATAATTGGGTTTAACATAGTTATCACAAAAGTTTCAGGGGGTCCTGTTCTCCACAAAATGACTATTGGTGTCCAGCAGAAGTGTAGCTAGGGTGGGAGCGAAGGGGCCAGCCAAGCCAGTGACATACTTCACAACACTGGACTTTCATATAGCCATGCTGAAAATCCTGTTCAAACTGCCAAGTAACAACTTTTTGAGTTGTTGCCATTTTTCTGATATAGGATACAGTACATTTCCTAATAGCATCTCTGTGGTGGAAGAGACAGAGTGCATAGTGGTGAAGTGGTTAGCATTGTCTCCTCACAGCAAGAAGATTTCCTGTTCGATTCTCAGCTGGGGTGCCTTCTGTGCAGAGTCTGCATGTCCTTGTGGTCATGTGGGTTTCCTCCGGGTGCACTGTTATCCTTCCACATTCCAAAGACATGCAGTAAGTGGATTGGGCATTCTAAATTGGCCATAGGTGTGTGTGTGTGTGTGTGTGTTTGCGAGTGAGTGCTATGAATGAACTACCATGGCAGGGCTAGCCACCCGGTGGTGTAAACCTTGGCTCAAGATGATTGTCACTGCTGTAGTGACACCCCAACCCCATTTGCAAAATGGGAAAAGGGTTGAGGATGTATATGTGTATATATATATATATATATATATATATATATATATATATATATATATAATATATATTTTTTATACATATATATATATAAATAAATATATTTATGTATATATATATATATATATATATATATATATATATATATATATATATATATATATATATATATATAATATAATATATTTATATATATATAGATATAAATATATTTATATATAGCTATATAGAAGAGCAGTGAGACCATAAGCGGAACAGAGAAACTATCACAGGCAAGATGACACTGGTGGGAAAGGGTATTTTTCCTGCATTTATTAGTTTATCATATAAACATTTGTTTTAAATCCTACTTTGTCTCCTTACTATTAAGTGATTTATGAAAAATTTAAATGGACATGGTCATTAACAGAGTGGTCAGTGGTACTCTTCACCTGGCTGTATGACTCTGTCTGCTTGGTGATTTCACTTACACTAACTAATGTCTGCTTGTTGTTTTAGCCCATAAAGTACTTATGTCTTGTTAGTGTTTTCACTGAAACATCCCCAGATTCGGTTTTAATGGGTTCACTTACTTGACACGTGTTGTTGTTGTGCTGAGCACTCATTCTGCAGCCTTTGACCTCAGGACCGTAACTGCATGTTGCATGGTGCTAGTGTATATTCTGAATTTAAATATGTACTTCATATTCTGGATGAGGAATATATATTTTTTAAAGCAATTTCTGTACTTATTTATTCAGGAATAGTTGTTGATGGGATTTCTTTTGTGACCCCAAACAGACACACACACACACACACACACACACACACACACACACACACACACACACACACACACACACACACACACACACACACACACACACACACACACACACACACACACACACACACACACACACACACACACACACACACAAGCCTTTGTTCATTATCTGTCTGTCTGTCTAGGTATTATCAACCTCCTTTTTCCCATTTTTTACAAGGTGTTGGAGTATCATGTCACATGGGTTACCATCTGTCTCAGACACCTTGATTATTTGACAGTCATGCTTGATGGTTGCAGGTCTTCTTTCATGTAGTCCATCCATCTCTTTGCTGGATGACCTAATTTCCTCTTGCCTTTTTCTTCCTTAAATCTACCAGATTATCTTTTGCTTTCCTGTATATGTGCCTGAACCACAGTGGTGAAGAAGATTTGGGACAGAAAGAAAGAAGGCAAGAGTAAACGAGGGCATCCAGCAAAGAGATAGATGGATTGTATGAGAGAAGAACTGTGATAGTTTGGTATGAGTGTCAGGGAAGATAGGACAGTAGCAGTGAATTGAAAGAGAGGGTGATAACTGATGCAAACTCTGACACCATGAAGAAAATGTGGAAAAAGATGTGTTGATGACGACGAAGATGATGATGATGATGACTGTTGTAGCAAATAACCAGTAGGAGTCAGTTCAGCCTGAAACATCTGATGTTTTGCTTCCCAGTGTTAAATGTTTACACTGTCCTCCTCGCCTTCATCTGTATTCACCGTCCTCCTTGCCTTCATCTGTAGACACTGCCCTCCTTGCCTTCTTCTGCTAACTCATCCCACCTCGCCTTCTTCGGTGAACACCTCCCTCCTCACCTTCATCTGTGAACAGTGCCCTCTTCTCTTCATCTGCAAACATTGCCCTCCTTTCATTCTTCTGTGAACACCACCCTCCACCGCCCTCTTCACCTTCATCTCTGAACACTGTCCTGCTTGTCTTCATATGTGAACATTGTCCTCCTCACCTACATCTGTGAACTCCGTCCTCTTCGCCATCATCTGTGAACATTGTCACTATTTTTCTACTGTTGCTCACTGGTTATTTGACCAAGCTATGTCACATAATGGAAAGGATCTCCAAACAGATTCCCATTCTTAGTGCAGAGACAGTAATATGCAATCTACAAAATTGTGGAAATTTAAAATTTGCTTGGGGGAAATATCAAAATTCAAGATTTCAGTGTCATGGTTCAGGATTGAGAAAGAAGTGTGATACAACTTTAAATTTTCCTCCTACTTATTTAATATGTATGCCGAATAAATTATTGCAAAATACTGGGTTGTATAATACAGAGTTGGAGTCAAAATTACAGGGAGAAATATTAACAGTGTCAGATATGCATATGATACCAGTCTGATGGCTGAAAGTGAAGATGTCTTGATGAGTCTGTTGATGAAAATGAAAGAAGAAACTCCTAAAATAACACCCCCCTTACAAATCCATTAGTTACCTCCTTATTAATCTGGCCCTCCTCTATATAGACATCCAGGATAGTCTGAAACCAACTGGGTTTGAGATGGGCGGCTCAGCTTGTAAGGGTCATAATGGTCTTTAGCCTGGTAACAACCCATGAGCCTATAAAGCTGACTTGTCCTTCAGAATAATAAATGAATGAATGAATGAACGAACGAATGAATGAATACAAGTATGTTATCTAGCCCCACTGATTCTTTGTAAACAGATGGAGCAGAAGTGAGGTAGTGACAGATTTTAATTTATCTGGGCTCAAAGATCTCTGCAGATGGTGAATGCAGCCATGAAATTAAAGATGCCTGCTTCTTATAATGAAAGCTATGGCAAATCTGGATACGATTTTAAAGAGCAAAACTGTAAACAAAGCTCTGTATAGTCAAAGCTGTGGTTTTCCAGATATAACATGTGGCTGAGAACTTTAAGTAAGGCTGTACACCAGAAAAATCATTGATTTTGAATTGTGGCATTAAAAAATATTTTGAGAATTCTGTGGACTACAAGAAGATAATTTCAGTCAAGGAATAACCCTATACTGTTCAGCGGAAGCTCTGTACCCAAAGTAAAACTCAAACACTTTGGCCACATAATATGAAAACAGGATTCATTAGAGAAGGTAATAATATTGAGACAGATCAAAGGTAAAAGAAGAAGAAGAAGAAAGTAGTGGAGGCTAAGATGGATAGAAAGAATTACTGAATAATGAATTTGAATTTGCAAGAACTTAAACAGGCAGTTGTTGACAGGCATGCTGTGCTAGGTTCCTTGAAGTCACAAATAGCCAGACTCAGCTAATCAAAAATAAAAGGGAAAATATATTGTCAGTCCAAAATTGCTGTTAAATTGAAGAATTCTCTTTTTTCTGAGGCGGAGCAATCTCTCTGAACTAATGAGAGTGGGGTGAAGCATCCCCCCATACTGGGGAGGGGTGCAAGGGAACTTGCTCGCCTGCAAAATGTGTAACCATTTGCAGTCCTCATATGTATAATGAATCACATTTTTTCCAAAGTTTTATGAATTACAGTGTGCAGTACAACATACAATTTATTTTAAAATCTTTTCCTGAATGATTACAAGGTGAATAAAAGGCTCACCCATTTCACCTGAAAAATGGATAAAGACGAATGACATATGGCATATGGAAATAGAAAGAGGAATCAAACTACTTTCCAGTGACAACTGAAATTGTCCCTTTTTTATGGGTAAGAACCCCAACCACAGCAGAGTAAAACACATATCTGAATTATATTCTTAAGTTAATTACAAAACCACATTATTGGATAATAATGATAATGCAGTAATTTATTTATCTGTATGTCATGTTAACTAATCTTTTTATCTAATTTTGATGAAGGGGTGGATTGCAGTTGGCCAAAGGCTTATTTCTTGCTAAGAACAGAGGAGAAAGATACTCTAGCATAAGTGCACTAGACCAGAATATATTGATATTTACAAATGACATTTTCTCAACAGGTTGCACACCCCAAGTAAAAATGATATGAAAAAAATTCTAGAAGTTTCCATAACTGACAGATGCCCACTGCCAGTGCAATGCATTTCTGCACAGACAAAACAGAGTTGTGGTTGCATTATCTTTAGAAAGGTATTTTGAAAATGCTGACAAACCACTGTACAGTCTGACACATAGCTTATATTTGCATACTTGCATTTGAGGGGAGATTAAAATAAAAATATTTGAATCACCACAGCAATGAAAAGAAGCTTGTCAGACTCCCATTTACTCTTCTTCCTTCCCCAGTTTAAATCAGATAAATGCTGGGGGGAAGGGAAAAATATAAAGATAGATCATCATAGCAATATCTCAATGCGTGGCTGTACTAATCCAGGCATTATATGAATCTCTTCCCCTTCCTGTCTGCTATATTAATCTGACAAAAGAGCAGGAAAAGGAAGGCAGATTTTTAAGTCAGATGTGTTATGCCAATCAGCACTGGTGCACAGTAACCACAGAATCAGCCTTCTTCAGTCTCCATAGCAACAGACCCCTGTCACGCAGCTTCCATTTCTCAGATGCTGATAAACTAGGTAACATGAGGCCACTGTCCAACGACTCACTGAGTGAGCAGAATGTATGTGCAGTGATGCAACTTACAGCATGCTGCCAAACCATGGGAAAACTGACAGCATGGTTCTGATACCCATCTTCCTTTAATGATCTATGTAAAGCTCTCACAGCTTTTCAGCAAAAGCTTTGCAAGATGTGACATTCTCTAAATGGGATTAGTTTCTTTATCTGCCTTTTCTGCTAATTGTAACTTTAGTTGAGTAAAATAGTAATTCTTGGTGCAGCTTGCAAGGAAAGCACTTCTAATAAATGAGTTCATTTGTTTGCTTGACAATTTGTTATCACTGGCAGACAAGGGGGCACTTAACTCCATCTCATCCAGCTGCCCTGTTAAAGAGACACTGACAGCCACTTGACCAGCTCCAGACTAGAACAGATTATGTAGCAGCTATTAAGGATGGGTCTTAATGCAATTATTTGACTGCAAAAAGACTGCTTTCCAGACTGGAGCATATTATATGGAAATCACTTTTATTTATTGCCTAAATAAATAGCTCTACATCTTTTTTCCAGATGTGATGACACATGAGCCTATATTGCATATGGGCAAAGAGAGCTATGTATCCTTACTATGCACTTCATTGAACTTGGCTAAGATTCTGATAACTGTGAACAGCTTGATTGTACTGAAATGCATCCTGCACAGATGGATTGTAAATAATGGTGAGCTGATGTGCTGTCACTGTGTCCTGCATCCTGCTTGTGGAGAATATACAGCATGCATGGAGAAGCTCTACGAGGTTCTCAGCTTATCCTATATGCAAAATATGCAATATACACTGAGGGGGGCCTAATTCTTCTGCTGGTGAAGGAAATGCAGTATTCAGTGGGAATATCCATGCAGTTCACAGATTATGCCCCCTGCATGGGTTGAAAGCAGAGCATGCATTAAGAATGCCCATGAAGTTTTCAGTTTGCATGCTCCCTGCATGGATGGAATGTGCTGTATGCAGTAGGAATGCTCATAGAGTTCTCAGTTTGTTATAATCCCTGTATTCATGTTAACTAAATGGGAAAAAAGATACAATGATTCTCTGTGGAGGTGTGGACGTCAGTGCTAGGATAGCCCCCCTACACCCCTCCCCCATGGCTGAAGGGAGGTAAACAAAAAAAGGACATTATGCCATATTGTAGATTTCTTTGTAACAGTAATGCACATACAAAGTGTAGGCTTACTCCTGTATCCTACTAATTTGTTGTCAGAGGTACATAAAGGGGGCAACAATAGCAGAAATACAAGTTTAGGTGCATTTGTGTGTACATGTGGAGTTGCCACATCATACTTGCATCTCTCATAATCTAAGCTGTTATGATATTGTGTATTCACAAGGCAGAATGGTGCAATGCTGACACATGTAATGTCTGGGACAGTACAAAGGACTGAGGTTGGCACTTGTGCTGGATTAATGATGAGGATACCAAAATATGTACTACAGTCACAATCAGATGACACAGTAGTACTGTGTATCTTTATCCTCAGTGATATGAACCCATGGCTGTACACTTGAAGTGCTCACCATCTCCAGAGGGGGAGGTGTCCTCTGTCACTATGAGATCAGCACTGCTCCACCTGTGGCTTTTTGCAGATGATGTGAGCATTCCCACCACAGTGCATCCTTGCAGACATTCCTAGTACTCTCATGTGTCACAGTTGACCCCTGACATGCCAATGACACTCGTTATTAATAAGCAGATATGCAGGATTGTCATCTAGAAACATTCCTTTGCTAAATGGTGCAACATGGAGCTGATGACTGTGTGGCGTGGCATCAAGGATGGGGCAGACCAGCACTATCTGCAGCTCTATGAGGATATGGAATTGAGAGACACCATTATGAAGGCACACATAGCCTCTTCCACCACCATCATGTGGAGTATTTCAAATGCCATCATTACTGCATATACAAGACCAAGGTAGGATACATACCTGAGGTGGTCATGTGCTGGGACCATCACAAGGTGTGCACAATACACCACAGTCAGGAGATGTACTAAACCCTGATGTTACACATCACTGGTGGCACCAACACTTAAACTGCACTGCCAGAACACCTGACCAGCAGAATCCATCCTAGTTAGGGGCCTTCAGTAGCAAATCTTCTCTTTCATAGGACGGCCTGAATCCATTCCCCTTGCTACATTTTGGTTGCATCAAAAAAATGTCATTGTTGTCTACTTCACTGAAACAGATTACACTCTTTTTGTTTAACTGAACAACTTATGTTAAATTAAAGTCATAACTGCTTAATAGACACTGCCACTCTACCTGAACCAGTCAGAGCTGTTCTACAAACCATACCTTAAAGCTAGGTTATCTATTTCAGACAGCCTCTTCTGCAGGCATACTACTGAGAAAGAACATCACAGACAAAAACTTGATTAAAAATACATCCCTGACTTAATGATTGATTTCTTTTCACTACCCAGCAGTAGTTCAACCATTTCTGTTGTACCACTCACTGGAGCAATGAGTTGTTTAATTTTTTTTATGAGTATGAGTTTAAATAAAGCCTTAGAATATGCTGGGTTGTTTCTATCAATATTAATGTATATCAATATATTAATGCATACGCATGTGTGCATGTGTATATATATATATATATATATATATATATATATATATATATATATATATAGATACACTTTATAGTCTCGAAATACTGAAATGTCGAAATTCATTATCTCACGACTATAAAGTCGAAGTTTTGAAATAGCAAAAGTGCATAATCGCGAATTCGAATATTTCGAATTCGCAGTTATGGCTTTACTCTAAGTAATGTCCAGGGTTGTGTGTGGATGGTGTTCTGTGCCATGTGTGGATTTAGGTGTAATGTCAGGTAAGTGAGTGTTTTGTAAGGATTTTGGGTGGGAGTTTGTGTATATGAGTGTGCTGTTATGTGTGATGTGTGTGTGTGTGTGTGTGTGTATGTGTGTGTGAGTTTGTTTTTGTTTGCTGTCTGTGCGATCTCAGAGTTATTATATATATATATATATATATATATATTATATATATATATATATATATATATATAAGTAGGGGGTGGGGGGTGCAGGGGGCTTGCCCCCTTGTTTTTTGTGATGTATATCTGTGATTGTGTGTTGTTTTGTTTGTTTATTTTGTGGTGTGGGTGTTGCGGTATATGTGTGGTCTGGTGTGTGCTGTGTTTTCGGTGTTTTAAATTTTGCGGTTTTGGGCTTTCAGTGTTATGTGGATTCAATTTCATAGTCTCAATAAACTGAAATTCGAGATTTCAGTCTTTTGAGATTATGAAGTGAATCCATATACACACACACACACACACATATATATATATAATATATATTTTTATATATATATATATATATATATATATAGAGAGAGAGAGAGAGAGAGTTATATTTCTATATTAACTAGACTAAACAGGATTTAAGTGACACCCAAAACAGCAGGAGGACATCCAATTAAGCTTAATTAGGGGTAATTGCTGGACTGTTTAGAAAACAGCTCAGTAGAATAAGTGGACATTATCTTTTAAGTAGAAATTACAAGTAGTGTTTGTGTGTGGATTTCTGAGCCATAATTTCAGGAAACTGAAATATTTTTTTTAGGAAAAATGAATAAAATAAGTTAACGCTTTTTTGTAATTTCTTATTTAGAGAGGTTGCAGCCCAGTAACCCAGTACCATGCATAGCTCTGAAATTTCCAAATTTTCACAGACTGTCCAGATTTTTGCTTCATGTTTTTAATCTTTTACTCATAAAATTTGTGGTTTACTAACAAATTACTGGGATAATCCAAAAACTCAAGTCATTAAATAATGACATACATTTGAGTTTCAGACTTCATATTCATCAGAAAATGCATGTTGACACAAATCCTCTTATTCTGTAATGACATGCATTTGAGTTTCAGACTTCATATTCATCAGAAAATGCATGTTAACACACATCCTCTTATTCTAATGGCTTGCTAAGTTCATTAATGCAATATTTAAAAATCTGTCCCTGTTTTTTTGGGCCTTTGTCCCCCATTATGCCAGGATCTGGATAGATTTCTTACACTGAGGTTGAGAGGTATGGTACCAGCAGATACCCCTTAAACTGAGTTGGAGGAAATGGAACAGGATAGCTACTACACTAAGAGTAGGATTCCAAAAATCTTATACCTAGTTACACCAAGAATGTTGTGTAATTAAGAGACTTATATACAGGGGTGGCCATGGTGGTGCAGCGGTTATCATTGTCGCCTCACAGCAAGTGGTTCTCTGGTTCGATCCTTGGCTGGGTTTCCTTCTGTGTGGAGTCTGCATGTCCTCTCTGTGTTAGTGTGAGTTTCCTCCGGGTGCTCTGGTTTCCTCCCACATCCCAAAGACATGCTGTAGGTGGATTGGACACTCTAAATTGGCCTTAGTTGTGAGTGTGTGCATGTGTGTGCCTTCTGTGGAAGGTTGGGCACTGGGCTGGCAACTTGACACTGTAAAATTCCACTGCCAATCATGAGCGGACAGGTGATCCCCTGTGGCAACCCCTAACAAGGAAAAGCCAAAAGAAGAAGAGACATATATACATTTTTGGAAAAATCAAAGGGACAGTGTTACAGAGTTCATGCTTAATATGCATGTGAATTGTAAGATTTGACTATATAGCCAGTGTATACTGGTTTTGTCTACATTACAATAAAGACGTGTGTGTGTGTGTGTGTGTGTGTGTGTGTGTGTGTGTGTGTGTGTGTGTGTGTGTGTAGGACTGTTATATGCTAAACACCATGAGTATGTGTGTTTGTGACCATGTATATATATTTACACACACACATACATATACACACATACACACATATACATACACAAATACATATAGATATATCATTTTAATATACATACCTCTCAACTGTACAGATTTTTGCAGAATGTCCAGATTTTTGCCTCATATTTTTGGTGTGTGCCTCCTAAAATCTGTACTTTTCTGGCAAATAGCTGAGGATTAAAGTAATTAAATAATGACAAACATTTGAGTTTAAGACTCCACATCCTTCAGAAAATTCATGCTAATGCAAAACCTATTATTCTATCAACTTTCTAGGTTTGTAAGATCAATATTTAAAATCTGTCCCTATTTCACCCCCATCCTTTTAGGCTTTGTCCAGATTTTTTGCTCTAAGATGTTGAGGGGTATATAGTAAAAGAAAAGTTATTCTAAATGCACTCTCTACATAGCCACCAAGATATTTAACTTGTGGATGGGGTGGGTATGCAGCATACTGTCATGGGCACTTGTAGACAGTAACCAGCTTTCTGTTCTAACAGCACAACATTCCTATGGACAACATACATGTGTGGCAAAATATGCATCGTTGCCCATAAATGTTGCCTACAAAAGGCATTACAGTGGAAATAGTGTCATTTATATAAAGTGGTTTCCAAAGAAAGCCTAACAAACCTAAACAGTATCATAATATACAGGGCATAGCTTCCATGTAAGTATTCAGTTTCACCATACACTCTAGTCACCTAAATATTGAACGCAGACCTAAAGAGTGATACAAGTGATGTAACATAAAGCAAGTAACATACTTTGGTAGCAGGCAGCTATACTATCAGCGTATGTAGATGAAATCCCATATTGAGCATCTCAGAATAGACTTAGAGCAGACGTATAACATATTGGCTGCCATATTTTGTTCTTCAGCATTTTATATCATTAATGGATGTCATTAGCATGAAATGTTTCCCAGTTTCGAAGACTGATGGCACATAGCTCCAGTGTCTGTCAACATTTGTTGAATCCAAATGTTTGTGCCAAAATTGTAAAGTCTTGCAGAGGAAGCCAATTCTATTGGTGTAAAGCGATAACATTTTTAATATGACCTAAGCAGACTGGTTTCAGTTAATGGTTCCTGCATCTGTAAGAGCTTGTGAGGGAAGGGAGGAATGATGAAACTTTGCTTGCTTATTTCTCTCCTAATGAGGCATGGGAATGACATGCTGGTGTGAAACAGGCCATTCTTAAAGCCTTAGTACAGCCTAGAGCCATGCATAGTAGTCTAAGTACAACTTTAAGTGGGACGCGGATTCACCTAATAAAGTGCTTATGACTAACAGCTCACAATGCTCTTCTGAATGAAGTCAGCATTCAGGGGGTTGGGTTTCCCAGTACTGTGTCAAGTCATGCTCTGTGAGCAACAGCACTGGCTCCTAATTACTTCTCCTGCATTCTGTGTTCAGCAGTCCATACCAGATAGAAATCCTGGCTTGGGGAGATTGTGGTTAACTTTCGTAATGCTGTATAATCATTGTATTATGGAGAGAGTGCTCAGGAGAGTCACACATCTCCTGAAAGTCATCACATCCTTGAGAAACACCACAGATTTACAAAAAAAGAAAAAGGTCCTGCAAATGATGATGTGTGTGATGCAGGACGTATTACCAGAGAGAGTATTAGTCACTAATGGGATTTGGAATAATGAGGACAGAGTGATAGCATTGTGAAGAAGTGTAATGGCAGTAAAGTCCATGAGCAAGTCATTGCCTGAAGCTGAATTATGGAGGTTTATGAGAATTACTATAAAGATGAATGAACATTGAGTGACAAGTTGAACAAATATATCACAGAATGCACCTATTCAGTTTGACTTTAAATTCTCCTGGTAAAGATTTTTCTAGAATAAGGTGGCATTTCCATCATTTAATGCAATGAACTGGGGGAGGACGTAGTAGGGTGGTAAAATGAAACTAATTACAATGTATCCTTCCCAGAGAGTAGCTAAGGCTAGGTGCTAGTTAACAGTGAGTAGGCAATGGGTTAGATTAATCTAGCCTTTTAGCCATTAGACTGACATCTTGTTCCCGTACCTAGTTGGTCATTCCTGGGGCACACTTTTGGGAAAATGAAGAATAAAAATGGCAGTTACTGTCATTCTGCCCCTCCGAAACATATTACAAATATGCAGTCTAACATAGAGGATTAAGGCTATAAACTACTAGTGAGATGCCTCCTGTAGTCCAGAGTTTGATTCTCTCAAACATCTGTGTACACTGTGATTCTCTGACTGTATTCCCAGGTCACTGCTTAAAAGATGCTTGTGTTTAGTGGGTGTGCCCATTGAAGCAATTAATAAAAATAACATTCAAACACTGCAGTCGCTCCATTAGAGCAGTTAGGCTGCTATCAGCTGATTGGTAGATTAGTACTTCAAGATGTTACATCATCAGGATTGCAAGAAGAAGTGAAACTAGCTGGACAAGCCTAATCCTATTAGTTTGCCAGCCAGTGACTGTAATGCCAGACAAGAAATTAGAAGTATTCTCATCAAACTAAACAATCAACTCAGAGGACACATGAAGTCTACCAAAGCTAAATTTGAGGAAAATTTGGCCTCCCTGGCCAAGGCCAACCAAAAAGCATTCTTTATCTATGTCCGCAACCTCAAAGGCAATACACAATCCTGTACAGAGATCATTGTAAATGGAGCCACCTATACCAAGCCAGTAGCAAACCTACTGGCTGGCAAATTCAGCTCCAACTTTGCCTTTCTGCCCCCCTCAACCTTCAGAAAATAGCATCAATATAACTCCCCCTGCTATCACTAGGGAACAGGTCCTTAATGCTCTCTCTCTAAGGCCAAGAACACTGAATCGATAGGCCCAGACAATATCCCAGGATGCATTCTAAATAGCATAAAAAATGACCTATGAGGCCCTGTTCAATTGTTATTTTACTATAGCCTCCCAACAGGCTTTGTCTGTCATGAATGGAAAACAGCAACAGTCCTCCCTCTGCACAAAAGTGGGCCATCTACAGACCCATAAATTCAGTAGTCTCACATGCAAAGCCATGAAAAAATTATCATGGAAATAATCAATAATGACATAGGACACCTCCAGACACTGGACCCAACCTAGTTTTGTTTCATCAAGAATAGGTCATGCTGACTCGCCCTGGTGGACTTCTTTGAGAAGGTCACCAAAGCAGTGGATAAGGGCAAAATGGTTCACACTGCCTACCTTGACCTGGCCAAGACATTTTACACAAAACCCCTTTTAGGCATTGTTGACAAACTTAAGAGGTTAGGTACAAATCCTTATATCACCAAGTGGATAGCCAACTGGTTCACAGACAGGACCCAGAAAATTAGAACTGGGGAGTTCACCTCTACAAAGATGCCAGTCACAAGCGAAGTCCCTCAGGGATTAGTCCTGGGACTGCTCCTATTTGACGTTTACTTCTCTGAAGTCAAGGCCAATGTTGATGGCCTCTGGATGACTAAATTTGCAGATGATTGCAAATTAGGAACTGTCATTGGCTCATCCCCTGACATGGAGAGCTGACACAGACAAACAACTGGTGTCAGAGCACTGGACTAAAATTAAATGTCAAGAAATGCATAATAATATCCTTTGCAAAGTTATCCAGCCCTAGTAACTATCATATTGAAAAAACACCCATAACAGTTGCCCCATTAGTTAGGGACCTGGGGACACACATAGACAGTAATCTAGCCTTTGACCATCATGTATCTACAGTAGTGAGGAAATAATTCTATGTTGTGCAATTTATAATCAAAGATATGGCATGCAGGTCCAAGGAAGTCATTGTTCCACTGTATTTGGCATTCATCTGACTTATCATTGCGTACAATGCCCCCTTTGACATGTACCTAAGCAGGCATATCCAACAATTAGAATGTCCACAAATATCTAGGGTCTAGTTAAATTGCAAGAGAAAGCAGTGACTAGTCATTTCTAATTGGTTTAGGCTGTTTCAGGTAACTGATGACTAAGGCCGTCTGAAGGAAATTTAAAGTTAAGCATGACAAGAGACAGATGAGTAGTTGCTGAAATAGTATAGGAATGAGCATGCATTCCAGGGAAATATAAAGTACTGTTTGGTTTCTTTACCTTTATTTTTTAATAGTATACTGTGGCCCTAAATGTGATCCTTCAGGATGTTTTGGGACTGTTTGTGTCCTTGTTCTTTTACAAAAATGAATAATTTCCTGGCAATGCCCTTCTGTCTGTATGTCCATTAGGTGTTTCTGAAGATTTCCTGAATTATACTCCTTTGTAATCAAAACTCCTAGTCTGCACTCATCATATTTAGTTACTTATATATAAAGTCTCCCAATGTGACATCAGCCATAACAGTGCTTTATAATGAAGGCCTACCTCTAATTCCTCTGACACATAGTCGTCATGTGAAATTCCCATGAACCTCTGCCTACCAATATCAGTCACTCATTTATTCCATCACTTTCCTATTACGTTCTTAATCTTTGCTTGCACAAGGCCATCTAATGTATGCAAATGAAGAATGATACTGAAAGGTTTAACTAAGCTTGGTTATATAACATGAACAGTCTCTAATCTACTCCAAGAATGTTAGCAGGCTTAGAAAGCAAGACTTTATTTTAACAAATTCATATTGTTCTTGATCTAATCAGGCTAAATACCAAGTTCTCCATTTTAGAAATTAGATATTTCATTCCATAAAATGCATATATGGTTATACGAACTTCAGAACAAACTGGCTCCCCACTTAAGCTTCATGTTCAATAATAGCCTCACATCAGGCTTTGTGCCCACTGAATGGTGCACAGCAACAGTTATCCCACTCCACAAAGGGTGAGCCACCATTGATCCCGGGAACTATCGAACTATTAGCCTGACAAGCCTGGTCTGCAAGGCCATGGAACGTATCATCATGGAACTTCTAAACAAAGACATTGGTAACCTCCAAACTCTGGATCCCATCCAGTTCAGGTTTGTGAAAGGCAGATCATGCCTCTTGAATCTGATCAACTTCTTTGAGGCAGTCACCAAAGCCGTGAATGAGGGTAAGGTGGTTCACACAGCCTATCTTGACCTCGCCAAGGCTTTTGACATCATCCCACATTCCGGAATTATAGCTAAACTCACTAAACTAGGTATAACTCCCTATGTCACAAGATGGGTTGCCAACTGGCTCACTGACAGAACCCACACTGTAAAAGTTGCAGATTCCAAATTTGACCTCAAAGCAGTGACAAGTGGAGTACCACAGGGTTCCGTCCTGGGACCTCTCCTGTTTGGTATGTACTTCTCTGAAGTACAGGCTAACACAGAAGGCCTTTGGCTAATGAAGTTCACAGATGACTGCAAACTAGGAGCCATAGTCAAGTCCCCAAATGATGTGTACATCCTACAGAAGGGCCTCACTGAGACAGATGCCTGGTGTTAGAGCCATGGCCTCAAACTCAATGCCAAAAAGTGCAGTGTCATCCCCTTTGGTAAAAACTCTGTACCCATGAACTACCACATAGGCAGCAATCTACTTAACACCGAATGCATGATAAGAGACCTTGGGACCCAGTTGGACAGTAGTCTCTCCTTTGATAGTCACATCGCCACAGTAGTCAGGTAGTCCTTCTACATGGCATACCTCATCATAAAAGGGTTTTCATCCAGGAAGAAAGAGGTCATTGTTCCCCTCTACTCGACACTCATTATACCCATTATATAGTACAATGCCCCTTTTGGAATGTACCTCACAAGACATCTGCAGCAGCTGGAAAGGCCACAGAAGTACCTCACAAAGAGGATTACTGGCCTCAAACAAATGCCCTACACTGACCACCTCAAAAAACTCCAGCTTTACTCCGTAGCATATCGCCTACTCTGAGGTGATCTCTGCCTAACATATAAAGCTATATCAAACCCAGAGCTGTTGGACATGCTACACCTAAAGAAATCCCAATCCCTCCGAGCTACATGCTCTAGGGACCTAAACCTTGTCACCACAATAAACAGGACATGCTGGATGGATAGATTCCTGTCCCAGAGACTTCCCATACTCTGGAACAAGCTACCCATCTATGTCAAGCAAAGTTCTTCATTAGCATTCTTCAAGAAAAATCTTGATGCGTGGATGGGAAATAGGAAATACACCCCGGGGATCACTTCTGTGCCCCTGCTCAACAGTGGCATGAGAAAATAACTTTCTTGGTGGTGTAAGCCATGGAACCTTGTTGGCTAGGCTTACATAGGCCATTGGGCCGATAGCCTAGTACCTACCTATGAACCTATTGGTTTGCAGTTTATTGATGTCCTCTTATGCATGTATATGCTTTAACTGTCTACTTTAATTTAACAGCAGGATTATCGCTATAACATTCTGTGGCAACCTGAGCCTGTGAGTTATATTTTACTGAGTGTACTTGTGTAGAACATCTGGGAAGAAGAAAACTCCTGACACTGCAGACCAGGACTGCTAAGGCATAGAAAGTGCCTGCCATAATATCACTGATGATACATGAAAGGTTTGCAAAATGTTTTGCAGGGGGCAGGCCACCCTGCACCCCACTAATTCCCAAACTTTATAATTCTCACTCGAAGGATGCATGATCTAGACAGGAGAATAATGTGAGAGTTCCTGTCAAGCGGACTTTGCTCATAATGCCACAATCGTGCAATCTGAGGTTGAGAATAATGAAGTTGGTGGTCATAATCACGTGCTGGGAACTTGCTTTCTACTGTGCATGAACAGTAATATGCATTTTATTTGGTGGATCCCTGCTTTATATTTTCTTGAAGTACACTTATGTTGAAAGCAGGAAAGAAGAAACCAGATACTGTGGTACCAAAGGTCTTTTGTAGTAACAAACAAACCAAGTCAAAAAGAAACTCAGCAGACCACCAGGCTAAAAATGTAAAACTTTAATTCAAAAGAGTAATGGTGCTTTCAGGTGAAAACCCTTCTTCAGACAACCACATAGTATTACAGAGGCATTATATAAAATTGCAAGCAACCATTGATATTGCTTAATTAATTTAACAATTGAAAATGATGGCTGTGCCTTTTAAAGGCTGGCTTTATGAGCACAACCTCATTAAGCCCTGGGCTTCTATCAGCTCCTAGGGTAATGATCCATGTTGTTTCACAATATTCAGTATACCCAGTTAAATCACCCCCTTTTATTAAACTGAATGGACTGCAGCACCATAAAGGTAAAATAATGTCCAGGACATTTACAAATATGTTGAAGCAAGGCACTATGTGTATCATTCATAAGTATAGTTGACAGATGCTTGAATATTCTCTCCTTCAACCTGCAGTTAGTTTTGCCTACATAGAAAGATGTGCAACACATGCACTGAGTTAGATAGACCACATTCTGCATGTTGCAGGTGGCAGAAAGCCTAGGTGTATAAATTCTGTTGGTAATAGGATGAACAAACTTATGTCCTGGATAGATATGCTTACAAGCTTTACAATGCTGACATGGAAAAGTGCCTAACTTCTTACAGGCTACAGTCCTATTCCTATCCTTGGCACACAGTATGTTGAAAGCACTATTTAGGTCTGCAAACTACTTGCAATTCCTAAACCTGGCTTGCAGTTTCTGAGTACTTGTATGGAAATAATACCATCTGTACTCATTACATGCTTCAGGCCACAACTATCATATCCATACCTCTCAACCTCTTAGTGCAAGAAATCTGGACAACACCTTACAAAATGGGGGGGTGGTCAAAGGCCCAAAAGTAGGGGCATATTTTAAATATTGCTGTTATAAATGTAGAATGTTGTTAGAATAACATGATTTGTATTACTATGCATTTTTCTGAAGGATATAAAGTCTGAAACTTAAATTTATGTCATTATTTAGTTACTTTAATTCTTAGATAAACATAGTGATTTGCCAGAAAAACACAAATTTTATGAGGAACAGACCAAAAGTATGAGGCAAAAATCTGGACTTTCTTCAAAAATCTGGACAATTGAGAGGTATGTGCGCACACACACACACACACACACACACACACACACACACACACACACACACACACACACACACACACACATGCACACTTACATGTTTATAGGAAAATTTTGAGGATCTCCGTTATAATTTTGAAGCATGTTGAAGCAAAATTATCCGGACTGTAGGGTTAATGAAATACACAGATATGATGTTTTTAATTTTAAGGTGAGAGTGCTCATGCATTCAAGTATTTCTGAATTAAAGGATTGAACTTTTGAAGGATACAGTGTATTTTATTTATCATACAGTCTGGATAATGTTGCTTCAGTGTGCCACTTCTTTCCTAGTTTGCTTCTTTGCTTTTTGGAATTTGTTTGTTATGAAACTAAAAGACCCAGCAAAAATCTATATTGTTAGAGGAAGGATGCCTAGATTCCATATATTAGGCACGCTAGCAGAGAAATTAAATACAGAACCAAGAACCTTGAGGTGACACTCGTAGCTGCTGTACATTTGTACTTCTGTTGTATTAATAGTTCCACCACAGTGGTTTATCTGTGCATTGTACTCTAGTATAATTGACTGTGTTGTTTCACTTATGTAGTATACAATAAAGAAAATCTGCACGTTCTTCTACATTTTTTTATTTAAATAACTCACCATTTGTTTTTAAAACAGTACTATTCATTAATTTAAAAAAAAATAGTTTACTGAAGAAAAAAGAAAAAAGCATATGATCTGCTTTTCCTGTTGCTAAGGTTTGTTTTGATTTGAAAGCAGTGTTGTGATCCGATTCCACAGTGGAGAGTCTCTAGGGTATATCAGCGACTGTCCATATTTGTCACGCAGCATCAAGAATGTCCCCAACTCCCAGATGAGCTATTAATAACTTTATTAGTGTTGGCAAAATCCAGAAACATCTAGTAATAATGTTTTTACACAAATACAGCTCTCATTCTACATTTGGGTAGTTAAACTCTCCCATGTTATAAATGTCTTCTTTAGTAGTTAAACTGCATAAATGACAAGATAGGTGTGGCTATCAATTATGAGGAAAGAAAATACCTCAACATTCTTTTGTCTTTCTCATTCCCTCTCTGTCAGACAAAATAGTGATTTTATGGATAATATGACAATTCCTCGTGACTTTTTTTTTTGAATAATAATAGAGGTACTATTTAACATAAACAAAACTCTTCTTGTGCTGCGGTTCCTAGTATAATGGTATACATAGAACTAATATATCAGTGGTGTATCAGTAAACCTTACTTTTATTTTAGCATTACTGGATATAATGTCCTAAAGGAATAATGGTGCTTCCAAATTATCTTTTTCTTATTTAAGCCCCTTGTATTAGCATATTTGTGATCACTTTGCCAACTTTATCATCATAATGTATAAAAGGTCTGACAGGTCAAGAGTGGGTGCACACAAAGTCAGGAAATATCTAATATATTTCTTATTCAGGAATTGCATACTGTTAGGGGCAGGATTTCTTATTCAAGCTGTTCTATACCCTTAGGGTACATGTGCAATCTATAAGCACATAGCAATGACAGCATGATAAATATCTCCTGCCAGCAAATAATATCCTGAATGTCCTTATGTTAATGTGATCCTCTTAGTCAAAGATGATTTTTTTTTCCAAAATCTTGTTTTTATGTATAGAGAAGGTGAGTTGGGGTTGTATTGTTTCTGGTGCAGTGTGTCATCCATGAAGGCTTAATACCACCTCAGTCCACTTGTGTTTGGGAATGTTAACTACTGCAGTCCCCCACCCAGCTCAGGGTAACAGTCCATTACACAGGCTAGTGATACAAGTTATGTAGGAGAGGGGAGGACCAGACACCTGCCATAGCTGCTATTCTGAAGTGCTGGCTTCAGTAGTGCAGACCCCACCCCTTATACACTGACATACCTTTTGTAGGCCATTCCTTAGTAATAAGGCATGGTCTATGGGGTATCCCACCCACCTCTGGACAGCAGCACCTCCCATTCCCATCCACTAGCCTATTCAAGCTGTCAAATTTGTACATCATTCTTTACCAGGACAGTGAGTGTGACCTGCCCACACCAGTGTGTTCCCACATCACTTTCCAAAGAGAGTCAAGCAGAAAAAAACTCCTCATTCCTCTCTCCTTCTATGCCAATTCCAACTGCTAGTACTGGTAAATGAACCAGGGTAACAATCAGGGTTTTAATTTCCAATGCCAATGGAAACTGCACTAATAGAGGTATAATTAATATCTGAAAAGAAACTAGAGAGAATAACTGAATTCTCCCTTTATTTCAGGTGGTGCATTGTTTTACCATTATTTATTCCTACATGTATAAAATAGTTGCAGATCTAGAAACTTACAAAGCAACAGCATATCTCACCTGATAACTTATAACTTAGTTATGTTAATCATAAGAAACCTCAGTACTCATAGCAGGAAGCTTTGACTCTTACAATGGGGGGGGGGGCACACTCCCCCTGAGTCAACCTTGGGATATACCCCTGCTATGAGAGTTCATCTGTCAGACTTACAACATATTCATAGGTTCATAGGTTCATAGGTTCATACTAGGCTATCTGCCCAAGGGCATTTATAAGCCTAGCCCATAGTTATGTGGCTTTCGCCACCCATTTAGTTTGAAGACGACTATGCCTATTATTTTGCTGTGCCTCTGTCAAGCAGTGACACTGAAGTAATCCCTGAGGTATATCTGTGATCTCCCATCCATTGGTCAAGATTCCTCTTGAACAAGGCCAGCGAGGTGCTCTGCCTCACATGTACCGGGATGATTGACTGCCATAATGCCATGGTGGCATTTCCTGCTTGTCATACTAATATCAGAATTATATTTGCAGGAAGCTGACGGCTGACTTCTTGCTCTTAATTCCATAGTCCTGGGTGGTACTGTGTGATGTATGTGAAACATTTTCCTCTACTGCTGATATGCATTCTTAGTATTTACTTCCTCAGCTGCTGCTGGCTCCTTCAGCACTGTATGAGGCATAGATTTCTGACACAACTGGATCACACACAGCTTTCTCGAGTACTAAGAGACAGAATATGCCAGTTCCTGAAGCTTTCTGTATATTAAAGAATTCAAACCTTATGATTGATCTAGTAAGGAATTGTACCTTTTCACATCCTTTGAAGTGAATTTTGCAAATAGAACAAATGTGTCTCTGTATTCAATAACTGATCAGATCAGATCAGTGAGATATAACTTGGTACAGTAATCTCCCTGAAGTGACTACATATGCCATTTAGATATGGGCTAGAGAATATGCTTTACTAACTCTAGTAGACACACTGGTTAAAGTTTAAATTGCTACTTGCCATTGTCCCTGGATCTCTAATAATGGTGTCATTGATCATTTGGTTTGTGACTAGATATGCTCTTTGGAAGGTCATATAATGCTGTATAGTGTGAAATTAAAGATGATGTCATTCCTACTGTATTGGCTGTATATTTTTGTACATCATTAGTAGAACGTTGGTGTTTTTTAAAGAAATAATAATGTTACATGATTTGTAGTCATTAGTGATTTTTGGATATTCGTGCCCTTTTCCCACCTTTTTCCCAGTTTTTCTCTCCCCATAGCCGACAATCATCTGCCTTACACCTTCACCTTATCCACTGTGCCTACCAACCCTCCTTAAGCCCCCATCCATCTCCATCATACCTATGGGGCTGGTGAGGAGATTGAGGCACTTGCTGCATCATCGTGCTGATGCTACTAACCAGTGTTTTTGTTAACTCCTCTGACTGTTACATGTTAGTAAAAGCCCATGATACTTCTGCAATGGGCATCAGTGCTGCAAAGCTCCTCACTTCTGCAAGGAGGTTTCTTCAGCACAGCACTACTGTCTCCCTGGTCATCACCAGAAAAGAGACCACACTAATGTACCCCAACAGGAACCCCCCCCCCACTTCCCTCAGGATGGCATGCCCATCCTCTCTGCTTGCACCATCAAGTGTCTGAGCCAAGAATTAAACTCGGGTCTCTTGGGCCATAGTTAGGGCTTTATCCTTCTATACCACCAGTATGGGGCACCCATTTCCCACTTTTATATTTGAAAGTAGACCAAAAAGAAATGGTCGTAGTAGAGAGCCCTTTGGGACTTTCACCCTGACTTATGTATTGTTGCTTAAGCAGTGTTTTATATGATAACTACATATAACTTGGCATGCAAGGTTTTACAATTGCAATGATTATCTAAAAAGACAAATGGCTACCCATAAAGCAAAGATGTAGCCTACGTTTAGGATCCCAACTCTATAAACTACTCTAGCTCCACACATTTGCTCCCCTTGCAGATAGGCTTCCCAAAAAATACCTCATCATACAACCTGAGGCATGACTCAAAAGCCACTCCAACTCTCATTACTCCTAGAACTGCACATGTTTTCTCCTCTTTGACAAGTTCTCCCCATTAACATTAAGGAAATCAACAATATTTCAGTTTTGGAATGCATCTCAGAAAGGACTTCTTCATCCAAGCCAAATGCTCCTGCTTCGACACAGGACATATAACTTAACTTACTTCCTTTCTGAGTCTCTTCTCCTCTCTCAAGATTCACTAAAGATTGATCCACTTTAGAAACTAATGTATACATTGTACATTACACTCTGCTTGATTGTGCATTGCACTGTGCTTGTTCACTAAATTGTATAAACAAAGTTTTTCTACAAAATTAGTCTGAACTATTCTGTTATTGCTTACATTTCTGTATTTTTTGTTTCTGAAATGTTTTGTATTTCACCCAGGCTAAACCTGAAATTGGTCAATATTGATCATTGCACTACTCTGGTAAATAAAAATAGATAACTAAATGTGTGACAGCCTCAAAAGCTTTACAAAGGTAAGCCAGACAGCTTTCCTCAAGCCCTGGTGTTAATCTCTTTGAAGAATATCTCAAGACTCAAAAGGCAAGATCTCTGTCCTTGAAAAGAATAGAAAACAGCAATACACTGTTCCATACTTAAGAGGAGATTATCCCCATGTCATTTAGTGGGGTGATGAGTTCCATTACTGCTCTATTAATGATTTTGCATGAAATATTGATCAGGGTCTTGCCCACCTCCATTATGTGTTACTACTGTATGCTGGCATAGCCCACATGCCTTTTTTACATAACTGATTGGGATTAGTTAGGTTTTCCTTGATTCTATTACTTGTTCCTGTGAAATAATAGTTTACTTGTTGCAGTACTTACTGAATTCTGGCCCAAAAATGGCATCTTCAATATCAAAAAATTACCTCCAAAGCTACAATTTATTTTATGTATTTTATTTATTTATTTATTGTTTGTTTGTTAACTAGGATTGTCCAACCGGGTTACATAGCCTATTTTTAGTGGAGGCCCGTGGAGAAAAGCTCCACAGTTTGAAATACAGATTAAGAATAACATTTAAACACTTATGTTAATGCATACATAAGTTACATAATGTATAGCAAAAGCAATGTTAGCTAAGACTTTACATGATACTTTACAATCAGTTACATGCTTAAGAATGCACATCTGCTTAGAGATGCTACAATAACAAATTACACATTTACAAAATATTTCCAAAATCTGAATGTGTAACAATTATAAAAAATGTGTTGTGTTTACAAACTCTCAAAAGATGTTGCAAAGATCTTCCTTGGTAAAATGACAATAAATGTATTGAAATTGTATTGAACATCTGAAAATGAATTATCTGAATGGCATGTTTATCTGGCAAGGTACAAGGGCATCTATGGGAGTTAATAAGGTAATTTTTTAGTGAGAGCTTAAAATTCCTGAGGCAGTCTATGGTTTTAATATTAACTGATAAGGTGTTCCATGGTTTTACAATTGCATAGGAGTAAAGACAGT
This sequence comes from Protopterus annectens, assembly GCF_019279795.1. NCBI lineage: Eukaryota > Metazoa > Chordata > Ceratodontiformes > Protopteridae > Protopterus > Protopterus annectens. Next base: position 1,848,249,918 of record NC_056741.1, read on the forward strand.
GGCCGGCTCTTTTGTTAGGTCTGTGTATGGTTATATGTTGTTTATTTTCAGAATGGAGGGTTCTGGTGGGGATGTAGGGATGCAGAATAGATTTTGACAGGACAGCTATCTGGTTTGTATATCATTTTGTGTTCTAAAGATAGTTGTAGGAAGTCAAGATGGTGAGGAAATTTCAGCCAGTTTAGTTCTTTTAGGGTGTTAATAGTGGTGTGAGAGATAGGATGTACCAGAAGTGAATTTGGAGATCTAATAGTAGCAAGACTGAAGCTTATTCTTTAAAGATGTATGTAGATTGCTAAAAATGGGAACCTCTTTTAGGAGAGAAGGGAGCAAATAGGCATTGATTAGTATTTTTTTGTTGAAATGTCCATGAAATTTTTGTGTCTGTATAGTGTTGCAAGTTTGTAGTGAGTGTTTTTTATGGCATTGTATATGTGTTTCTCAAATGTGAGCTTGTTATCTATAGTAATACCTAATAGCTTTGCATTAGTTAAAATTTTAATCTCAGTATTGTTCTTTGAGAATATTTTAAAATCAAATGTGGAAGATTGTGGTAAAAAAAGTAATAGTTTTGTCTTATTCGGGTTAAGGACTAGCTGTGCTTCATTGAGCCAAGATTTAACTGAGTTAAAGGAATCTTGGGTTATTTGCAGGAGATGATGGATGCTATTTGAGGAGAAGATTGATGATGGAATTGTCGGCATATTGAATAATGGTGCATTGAGGGGAAGCAGTGTATGAGTTATTAATGAAGATATTAACGAACAGTGGTCCTAGAATGGACCCTTGGGGCACTCCAGTTTTATAGATCTGTTATTGAGACAGAATTTTTTTTCCATTTTATGCATTGTTGTCTGTTAGTAAGGTAACTAGTAAACCATTGTTGGGAGGATTCTGAGAAACCCAGGGTACAAAGTTGCTGTATACATTTGTGATGTAATACTGTATCTAAAGGCCTTTGATAGGTCCAGTAAAATTACAGATGTTATTTGGCTGGAGACAATGGCACTGTTAACAGTAATCATGGAGGAGATGAGGGCAGTGGTTGCGCTATGCGCTGGTTGAAAACCATGTTGGGTGGGTGCAAAAAGATTGTTATTGATTACATGTTTTAATAGTTGTTTATATACACATTTCTCTAACAGTTTGAAAAGGGGAAAGATGATAGGATGGTTTTGGGACAAGGGATTCCCTGATGGATCTGTTTATGAGTGCACTGATGAGATAAGGAATAGTATCAGCAGCAAGTTTTAAGTATTCTGAAGGAAGATTGTCGGAGGAAATGGAACACGGCTTTAGTTTGAGAAGAAGCTTATGTACTAATGAAGTAGATACTGGTTGTAGTGAAAACAGGGGAGATGGAGCAATAGATGTTAAAGCACTTTGGTGAGGGAGAGAAGAAGAAGTGGCTTTCTTATTGGAAGTTAGGGAATGGATGACATTGGATTGTCTATGGTGTTAGAGTTTGTATTGGAAGTAAGTTTTGTTAATAGTTTAAGGATGCTGTTGATAAAATGTGTATTGAACATATTGACTACTTGGGAAGGTGTTTTGTCTGTGGAAGGAGATGGATTGTGATTGGAAACATGGGTAAGGAGTGCTGAGATGTTTTTCCAGAATTTTGGAGGGTTATTTTTATGGTTGGCCATTTGTTGGGAGATATAGGGGCTAAGCTGTTAAGGGTATTTAGAAATATTTTATTGAAGTGATTGACAGTATTTTCTAGTGGTAGAGTCTTTAGTGGGGACCAGTTGATATTTTGTAGAATGCTGTTGAATAGATGTTGGTTAAAGTTTGTTAGTTTTCTGGATGATTTCTAGGTGTAGGCTTTAGGTATTTGAAGGGAGGTCCTGTAGGTATAAGTGGGTAGATGGTCACTTAAGATGTCAGGAAAGGTATTGGAGTTAGAAAATTTGTGTGGGTCAGAGACCAGGATCCAGTCTAGGGTAGCTCCTATGCTGTTATTGTTTTGCATTTTGGTGGGAGTAGTGATGAGTTGTGTAAAGCCATAAAGATTGATGCAGTTAGCTGAGGAGTCTCTTACTAGGTTTTGCCAGTTAATGTTTACATCATCCATGATAACTGTCTCATTGGAGATGTTTTCAGATATCCAAGAAGGAATGTCCTCTAGGACTGGAATGTTTTGGCTAGGGGGGGTATGTACACAACTGTAATACATAGTTGCTTGGTAGTATTTATTTATTTATAGGGATGTAATAAGACTTTTGGCATTACCAAAGGATGGAATTGGTTTAGAGAGAGGTATAATTGTGTAGGTATTAGGATAAATTAATGCAACCGCACTTGTTTTTTTATGGATTCTAACATTTCTTAGTATACTAAATCCAGGCAGTACAATTTCAGAATCTTGGATGTGCAGTTTTAAGCAGTTTTTGATAACAGCTAGTATGACTGGGGAGTATTGTGTTAACCATGGAATTTTATTTTTTTATTACAGATGCTACATATGTTTAGGGTTATTAGTAACAGTTGTTTTATGGGGGGGTGAAAGAGAGGCAGGTATATAAGTAGGTCCTGTGTTGTGGTGGATATCCCCACATTGTGACAGTTTACTGTAGTGGAGGAGGAGTTGTTTGAGGTATATGCATTTTTTTGGTATATGATTTATTGCAAAATTCAAATTTGTAAAATCTAATAGATGAAAGGATTTTAAGTTTAGAAAAGTGAATAGTGTGGGGTTCAATTAGGCTGGCAGATATATTTGAGAAGTTAGTTGTCTGTTTTTCAGTAAAGATAAAGTGGTAGTTTTAGTAAATAAGGTTGTTATTGTGCATTTGAGCGAGGTAGATTGTGCTAATACACTGAGGGATAGTGCTAAGAGCATTATGAAGACAGTGGATTGTTAGGGTGGTGGCATATTGAAGATTGCAGGTTAAACAGGAATTTATTGTGCTCAAGTTGCAGGTTGAGAAGAAAGGTAAGATTAATTTGGGAGTGACTAGAATAGTGGAGTGTATGGTAGTTGTAATGAGAAGGTTTGTAAGGAGTGGGAAGTTAAGTATTACATAGGGCAATGGATGTTACTGGGTAATGAGTTGAAGGGAGTGGTTAAGTTGAGTATAAATGAAATGGAGTCTAGGGTGGGTGGGAATGGTGATAGGGTAGTGGGATGGACCTGGCCTTGGCAAGGCGTTAATGCAAAAACAATCTTAAAAGTAACACTTTTAATTAAATTCTCAGTTACTGATGTTTAGGCAGTAGCTAACCTTTGTCTTAAAGATGAGCAAACGATACGATAAAAGACAAGGGTTACAGCAACATGCTCAAGTACTGGCTGTAGGGCTAATTATCGGGGGAATAAACCCTAGAGAAAGATCAGAGTGTAAGCAGACATAGGAAACATTTACTATAGATACAGTAATATTTACAAGGGGAGGGGGAAAGGTGCTGCCCTGTGATGTGCAAGAATGGCTGTTTACAGTAAAACAGGACAAGTAGTTTAGGTTAGTTTAGCAGAGCACATACATCAGTTAATTATGGCACTGGATTGACCAAAACAGGATCATTTGAGTTATTGCAGGTACTGCACTCATTTAGCTGGGGCTTGTAAGTTAGAAACAAGGATAAAATGTAGACACTAGAACTAAATGTAGAAGAGAACTATGGGTTAGGTTTAAGTTAAACTATGCTACAGACAGATAACTAGTAACTGATTAGGAGGAAGAGCAAAGGTCAGATAGACATAAGAAAGGAATTGAGCAGATAACAGGAAAGGGGTAAGTGAATAAGGAACCAGGAGTTGTTTACAAGGAAAGGCTAGTATATAAGCAGGGAGAGGACTGTAAGAGACACTAACAGTGAATGAATATAGAGTGAGAAATTACAGTACAGTACATTATATCTTTGATTCCAAACCTGGAAAGAGGCCTGAAAATGGCACCTTCCTACTATACATACCTCACTTTAGCATCCCCATCACAACTCAGGTTAACACTAGCACAGATTTTGACTCAAAATGATCACCCCCCTCAAACAAATGCAGGAATCTTGACATTGCTCCACCATCTCCTCATCCAGCACTATGGTTTAGAGGGTTAAAGCCCTGACTATGTCCCAGGTGACCTGGGTTTGATTAGTGGATTTGGTGTCTGAAGCACTAGTAAAGGAGGATGGGTGTGCCCATCCTGGGGTTGGCAACTGGGAACATGGGCCAAAGAGGAGACCCAAGGTCTCTGGTAAAGGCTGGGAAGCTAATCACAAAATGCTTCCTGAGGTGTGGTTAGGGCAGTTTGCAAATGTCAGCTCCTTGTGGAAATAAGGTATAGATCAGTGCTGCTCTTCCATTGCACATCCTGCACATAGAGTGTAATGGGTTTGCATATGGAGTGGGAAGTTCCAGCAGCAGTATAATGTAGATCTGAGATGCCATTATCTCCTTGCTGGCGCAGTCCCTTACTTAATTAAGTCCAAGGCAGGGTAGGAGGGGTCGATAGACCAAGCAAACTAGGAGGGGCACTGGGATTCAGTAAGGTCTGTTGTGGGAGTGAAAACTGAAAGCAAAAAAAAATTTATAGGTCCAGACCCAGCAACCAAGACATTCAGAAGCAACTGTAAATGTGATTTCTAGTTCTCAGCACATGGCTCAGATCCAAAAAGTTTCATCTTACATTCAACAAAATAAAAACATAATTTGTGTGACTCACCAGAAACGTTCTAAAATCCCTGGCACTGTCTACACCAAAGACCAGAATAATTGCAGCCAGAGGCGGCTTGTGCTATTGGGCTGCTGGACTGCAGCCCCCTCCCCCCTTCAGCTGTACAAAAAAAAAAAAAAAATACAAACAAAAGAAAAAAATAAATAAAACAACAAACATGAGTCCTGGAACTCATTGCATTTCCCCAAGTCTAGATTGCTGCTGAACCAGCCAGAGCATGTGCACAGAATCTGGACTGCTGGTGAGACAGTCTGGATTATGAAGACAGCCTGCAAAGCCAGCAAAGATCCCAGAAGTCTATGCAGATACAACTTTATAGACTGGAACGGGATCAGACTGCAACATCTACAGACTGGGAAGGATTTACTCTTGTGGGCTTTCTAATGCTGATGGATGGACTTTTGAAGCTGTGTGTGTGTGTGTGTGTGTGTGTGTGTGTGTGTGTGTATATATATATATATATATATATATATATATATATATATATACAATACCCCAGTTAAGTATACTTGGTGGCTAAAGAGAACTCAGGAAATATCCCTGGTGGCTAGACTCAAACGCTGTACCTTGGGAGCAGGTAGCAAGAGCTTGAATTCCCTACCCACCACCACTTGTGAAATTTTTGCCTCATATTTTTGTTATTTTCTCTTCCTCATAAAATCTGTGGTTTTCTGGATTTTGAATTCACTAAATAATGACAGGCATTTGAATTTCAGACTTCATATTCTTCAGAAAGTACATGGTAACACAAAACCTTTTATTCTAGCAATTGTCTGTTTATAAAAGCAATATTTGAAATTTGTCCCTATTTTTGGGTCTGTATTCGCCTATTATTGGCTTTATCCAGGTTTTTTTGTGCTAAGAGGTTAACAGCTATGGTGAGAACTGAATTCACTGAATATGTTTGGGGGCTGTATTCCCCCATTATTGGCTTTGTCTAGGTGTTTGGTGCTAAGAGGTTGAACACTATGGTGAGAACTGAATTTACTAGCAGCAGAGTGTAGCCTCCCTGACATCTCAGATGCCCAGGTGAGAGCCGCCCTCTCCAAAGCTAAAAACACATTATCAGTGGGACCAGACGATGTCCCAGGTTGCATGCTACATGAACTCCAAGAGGAACTAAACCCGCACATAAGGTTGCTGTTTAATCTTAGCCTTACTACAGGATACGTACCCAAAGAATGGTGTACAGCAACAGTGGTCCCACTCCACAAAGGAGGTGCTTCTATGGACCCTTGAAATTACCGCCCCATAAGCTTGATGAGCTTGGTCTGCAAAGCTATGGAGAGGATCATTATGGAACTCATAAACAAAGACATTGGGGACCTACAGACACTGGATCCTACCCAATTCAGCTTTATCAAGGGCAAATCCTGCCTTTTGAACCTGGTCGACTTTTTTAAAATAGTCACTAAGGCCATTAATGAGGATAAAGCAGTTCACACAGCCTACCTTGATCTTGCAAAAGCCTTCGACACAATACCCCACTCGGGCATCATAGACAAGCTCACCAGCTTAAATGTAAACCCATGTGTCATAAGATGGGTTGCAAACTGGCTCAAGGACAGAACCCACAAGGTCAGAATTGCTGGAGCCATGTCAGACTCTAAGCAAGTCACAAGCGGTGTCCCACAGGGCTTGGTCCTGGGACCCCTCTTGTTCAGCATTTATTTTTCCGAGGTGCAAGCAAAAATAGAAGGATTGTGGCTGACAAAGTTCGCAGATGACTGCAAACTGAGCACCATAATTGATACTCCAGTGGACAGAAACATCCTTCAGAAAGGCCTCATAGAAATGGATAACTGGTGCCAGAGCAATGGCCTTAAACTGAACGCCAAAAAATGTATAGTCATACCCTTTGGGAAAAACAAAGTACCCACAAATTACCACATAGGTGGTAATCCATTAAGTACGGAAGAAGTAATCAGGGACCTAGGGACCCAAGCTGACAGTAACCTCTCATTTGACACTCACATTGCCAAGGTGGTTAGGAAGACCTTCTATATTACCCACCTTATCATGAAAGGATCCACATCTAGATCAAGAGAGGTCATTGTGCCCCTATACTCTTCCCTTATCAGGCCCATAATTGAGTACAATGCCCCATTTGGGATGTACCTTACCCAACACCAACAGCAGTTAGAAAGACCCCAAAAGTACCTCACCAAGAGGATCAAGGGTCTCAAACATATGTCATATGCTACCCGGCTGAAGAAACTCCAGCTCTATTCAGTCACATACCGCCTACTCAGAGGTGATCTATGCCTGACGTACAAGGCCATGTCCAATCCAGAATTAATGGACATGCTCCACCTCAGAAAATCCAAATCCACCAGAGCCACGAGAGCGAGAGATTTGAACCTCAACACAGAAATAAATAGGACGTGCTGGAGGGACAGATTCATAACCCAGAGGCTCCCTACACTCTGGAACAGAATCCCAGTCCATGTCTTGATGAGTGGATGGGAGATCATAAGTTTACCACGGGAGTCATCTCTGTGTCACTACTAGACAGAGGCACAGTAAACTAAACCCTAAATGGGCATAGTATTCTCATTCCAAGGGGTGGTGAAAGCCACACACACACACTCTGGCTAGGCTTATAAATGCCCTAGGGCAGATAGCCTAGTATGAACCTATGAACCTATGAACCTATAAACTAAATGATAGCTATTTAAGTTTCAGTCTACCTGTCTTTCAAGAAACAGCTGATTTGGCATAGTGGTATGTTGCTCTGACTGTAGTAGATGGGGTCCGGAGTTCAAGACTTGGCAGTGAAATGGAAATGCATGGTGATAACACAGCACTTTATTCTAGCAACTTTCCAAGATTATATAAGCAATGTTTAAAATGTGTCCCTAGTTTTGGGGCATTTGTCTCCCCCCCCCCCATAAATTTTGGCTTTTTCCAGATTTCTTGAGCTTCAAAGTTGAGAAATACAGTTGAGTGTCAAGTGGATTTTTACAAGGAGCTGAGAGCTTGAAGAGAAGTTTAGTGCTGCTTATGCTGACGTAGCTTGTATTGTTAATAGCACAACTGGTAGTGTACTTGCTTTTGATGCAGAAGGCTGTGGTTTCTAATCCCACAGTATATATATATATATATATATATATATATATATATATATATATATATATATATATGCATTGCTGATACAGTACTGTGTTGTAATTTTAAAGGGGCTGGATGCTGCAGTCCTGAGAATGTCCTCTTTGGTGGAGATAACTAGTAACGATGAACCTGTTATCAGTTTGCCATCCATTCCCTATTGCAATATTACTAGCTTATCTTTTTTTTAATGTAACATAGGCAATTTATTCCTCAAGGGCAACAGGTGCTTTACTTGTAGATGAAACAGTGAACTATGAAGTTGTTTGCTAGCAGCAACCTCTTCATTAGTTACAGATCTCTTTAATGTGGAATTATTTAGATGACTTTACTGATACTGGTGGACTGTAGAAGTTTGAGTTGACATTTTTGATGGAAATGTTCTGAATTGGGCAGTTTTGTCATTATTGGTGCATGCATTTGTTTCATTTACTGGAAACATGTTCAAAACAAATTTAAAACGCCCTCTAACAACTGTACTGTATTATACAAGGAATATAATTTAATACAATCAGGAAGGTGTATCAAAGAACACATGTATGTTACACAAGAAAAAATCTTCACCTGGATACTGCAGCCAATGATGTAAAATTGTAAATATCCAGAGAAAAAAAACATTGGTGGCACACAGCAGATATGTTAGCAAAAGTACGTTTAATATAATAGAACACTGAGAAAGTAAGCACTTTCGTGGACAACTCCCGCTTTATCAGACTAACATTAAACAGGTTTAACAAAACATTTTAAATAGACTCATAGATTACATAGCAACCAATAAAAACAAGACATAAAATCATGTGGAGTACAAATTAAAGTGTTAGCACACCAAGGTGCTAATGTTATAAAATGAAATAGTCAACAACTATACAAATATCCTATTTAAAACTCTAATAATACCTTCATAAAGCCATGTATTAAAATTATATATATATATATATATATATATATATATATATATATATATATATATACGCACAAATATATTCATAAAATATACAAGTATATAATCTGTGTGTTCAAAAAATACAGTACATATAAAAAGTATAAAATTATATATAGAGAGGCTAAGCACAGTAAATATTACTAAAAGGTATGTATTATATATACACATTACATACAAATATTAATGTCTCAGTGATCTTGCTCTCAAATAAGGTTTTAAGGATACTTTATTATTAAGTCCAGGTGGTACATCCGCCTGGAATTTGAGTATCCATTCCTGCTCAACACCTTCTGTATGACTATTCAAATTACTTCATCTTTTATTAACAGGGACTATTTTAAGTACAAAAAACTTAAAACCAAGTGTGTGACCTTCTTCTTTGATGTGCATTGCAAGTGCACTGCTTTCCTTAGCATTCCGGACATCCCTTATATGCTCCAGTATTCTGTCTTTCAAAGGACGATTGGTCTTTCCTATGTAAAAAGCATTGCAGATTGTGCAATAACTAAAGTAAACTACATTCTTTGTTTGACAATCAGCATAAAAATTAGACTCAAAGGTGAACCCCTTGTGTGGATGTAAAAAGCAGCCTCCCACATGTATATATTGACAGGCTGTACACCTCCTACAACAGTACGTACCTAACCTGTCAGATTGATTATATTGTTGTACACTGTCAATCTTGTAGCAGAGCTGTCTTTTCAAGGACCTGTTGTTCCTGAAGGTGAATCTAGGTTCATGTCCTATAACCCCATTTACTTCTTTAACATTAGAAAGAATGTCCCAGTTATTCTTAATAATATCGCACACTATATTAATATTACTAGCATATGTGAGTGGCATTCTAATTGCATCCATGTCAGAAGTATTATTAGGGCATGTATAGATGTTATCACTACTACATACTCCAACTTGTGTATTATATGGTTTATACCTACCACTTCTCTCTCTCATAGGATTCATATGAAGTCTTTCTCTAATCTGTTTCTCACATACATCTACAAATACATCAATAGTAGGATTATTGGTGAGATATATATACACTTGTTGTTTTAAAAACACATTGTTCTTGTGTATTACCCCACTATAGATGTATTTGTAGATGTATGTGAGAAACAGATTAGAGAAAGACTTCCTATGAATCATAACAATGACTTTAATAACTTGTCTGTTGCTAAAAAACAAGCACTTGTTGATTTGAAAGCATTAACATGCATAGAGATACGTCCAGCAGTTAAAGGGGTAGGTATAGTGATTCCTGACAGGGACACTTACATACAGGGTATGATGGACTTACTTAATAATGTTGGTACAACAATATAATCAATCCGACAGGTTAGGTACATACTGTTGTAGGAGGTGTACAGCCTGTCAATATATACATGTGGGAGGCCGCTTTTTACATCCACAGAAGGGGTTCACCTCTGAGTCTAACTTTTATGCTGATTGTCAAACGAAGAATGTGGTTTACTTTAGTTATTGCACAATCTGCAATGCTTTTTACATAGGAAAGATCAATCGTCCTTTGAAAGATAGAATATTGGAACATATAAGGGATGTGACGAATGATAAGGAAAGCAGTGCACTTGCAATGCATGTCAAAGAAGAAGGTCACACACTTGGTTTTAAGTTTTTTGTACTTAAAATAGTCCCTGTTAATAAAAGAGGGGGTAATTTGAATAGTCGTACAGAAGGTGTTGAGCAGGAATGGATACTCAAATTCCAGGCGGATGTACCACCTGGACTTAATAATAAAGTATCCTTAAAACCTTTTTTAAGACCAAGATCACTGAAACATTAATATTTGTATGTAATGTGTATATATAATACATACCTTTTAGTAATATTTACTGTGCTTAGCCTCTCTCTATATATTTTTATACTTTTTATATGTACTGCATTTTTTGAACACACAGATTATATACTTATGTATTTTATGAATATATTTGTGTGTATATATATATATATATATATATATATATATATGTATATAATTTTATTACATGGCTTTATGAAGGTATTATTAGAGTTTTAAATAGTTAGGATATTTGTATAGTTACAAACTCCAAACACAAGAACGCTTATTACAAGCCACAAAACGAAATGTAGATCCAAAGCAGTGACCACCAAGGCAAATAGTAAAATTGTGTCAGCTCACAATAAGGTAAATCCAGTTGAGAAAACAGCTTTATTTAAACGCCATAACACTGATCCACGTTTTTCATCAAAATAAGACTTCGTCAGAATACAATCAAATACAGCAGTGAACTGTCTTATATAGCAAATACCCTAAGTGGATAATACACAATTAACCCAATTAACTAATTAAATCAAACCACCCACATTAAAAAAACAAACTATCTAAAAACTTTATAACATAAAGTCTGGTATGATTTATAAATTAACACATTTATAAAAACTGTAATTTTAGAAAATATATTTTAACATATCTAATCTAAAAATGCATTACATTCTTAAAAATATATGTGTAGTAATAAAAATACTTCCTCATGTTTATACATACAAATAAATGGTTCTTAAATTTTGAACAAATATTTTATACACGTATAAATAGTATATACGTAAAACTTGTATATATAAAAACATAATTCCCTTACAGGCAACGTTTTTTAAAAAACATGACGGGTATTTTTGTATCCCTCTCTCTCAAGTGAAACTTATAACCTGTTTCAGTACAAGTAGCATAAAATAAACTACCTAAATCTTTTGTGCTTTTAGTTTCAAGTAGGGTACAATAGATATATAATCATTCAATCCTGGGAAGCGATTGGATTCTAAAAGAATCTGCCAATATGTCTCTTGATGGCATAATCTTACTTCCCAGGGTCCACCCCTAGCACTTTTAGCCACTGAATCTAGGACAAAAAACAGGAATGTTCCACCCTCACATGTTGTGGTGTGCTTATAAAGGGCATTATTACTATTGCACTTCTGTATATCATAGTAGTGCTCGTATATACGTCTACGGAGGGGTCTTTCGGTCTTCCCCACATAGAATGATTGGCAGCCCTGACACACTGCCAAATATACCACTCCAAGAGAAAGGCAGTTGTAAAATTTTTTAGAAACAATTTTCCTATTTCTGCTCTCTAGGTAAATCCTTTCTTGGTTTGAAATGTATTTACATTGTGAGCATCCCCCACATTTGTAGGTCCCCTTCTTTTGGTCTCTCATACTCTGTGGTTGGACCTCCTGCTCCAAAATTCTTTTAACATTAAATCCCTTCCTGTAAAATGTTTTAACCTTTCTATCTTTAAGACTACTCAAATCAGTAATGTCCTGAAAGGATTTAAACTCGTCCTCAATGATTTTGGTTAACCTACCAACGTTTGCACTATAGTCGGTCACAAACAGTAGATGGTCTTTCTCAAAGGCCGGTATGTCTCTCTCCTGTGTGTTCCCTAAGTCCAGAGAATCTTGACCCAAAATGGGCTTAAATCTAGTTGACCTTCCTAAAATAACCTCTTTTTTCACTGAGTCTATTAGATACAAAGGATAGCCTCTATCCAGAAACATCAAGGATAGTACTTCACATTCAAGCTCAAATTCTGAATCCTGGGAAGTCATTCTTGATACCCTGACAAACTGCCCTTTAATAATCCCTCTCTTTTGAAACCCCGGATGTGAACTAAAAAAGTGTAGGTAACTATTTGAAAAGGTAGGCTTTCTATATACCTTAGAACTAAACCCAAATGGGTTTTTCATTATTGTAACATCCAAATAGTTAACCTGTTCCTTAGACACCTGATGTGTAAATTTCAAAAATGAGGTAGTGGAGTTTATGTATGTCAAAAACTCCCCAATAGTTTCAATAGGGCCAGTCCAAAAAATACAAATGTCATCCAGGAATCTTGAGTAGTGAACCCAGTTTCCAACAAACTCACAATCATGGATGAATTTCTTCTCCCAAACAGCCATAACAATATCAGCGTAGGTAGGTGCACAATTTGCCCCCATGGATACCCCACTGGTCTGTTGGAAGTACTCCCCACCATAAAATACAAAGTTATTCTTCAGCACTAACTCCAAAAGACCTATAATCATGTGCACATCGTTGTTCGATATGGTTGGACATTCCCACAATGCCTCCTCAATCCACTCCAAACCTATTACAGTGGGAATAACTGTAAATAGGTCCACAACGTCTATGGTCAGAAATATAAGGTTTGGCCTGTATAGTTCCGGGGTAATCTTCCTCAAAAATTCCCACGAATCCTTAAGAAGATGTGTTTCTTTCCCCCAAACCTGTTTCAATTTCCAATCCAAGAACTTTGAAATTGTGTGGGTCTTTGAACCTTGTGCTGCCACAATAGGTCTTAAAGGTGGATCCTCTACACATTTGTGTATTTTGGGAATTCCAAATATGGTGGGCACTTTGGGAGAGGGAGTTTCTAGGAAGGAATAAATATCAAATTCAATAACTTCCTGGTCAAGCATATCCTTAATAGCCAGGTCAATTTTTCGATATGATAGTAAAATCTCATTAATGGATGTCAAGGTATATCTGTTGGAATCAAATAAAATATCATTCATTTTACTTTCATACATAATCTCGTTCATAAACACAGTTCCCCCACCCTTATCTGGTTGCATGACCCTTACAAGATGATTCTGTGCCAAGTCATGCAACAACTTATTCTCTTGGTCACTTAAATTGTACTTCACCTCACCTCGGTGTAACTCCTGGCGAATAAGTTTCTCAATCCTAGCTTCCAAATTGCTAAGTTGGGGATGTAATGGGGGATGAAATATGCTGGATTTCTTAAGATGTAAACTGGGTGTAACCGGTGTGTGACCAAATAGGTGTTCCAAATTCAGTTTACGGATGAACATTTTTAAATCCAAAATGCTGTTAACCAAATGGCTACCTCTAGAAGGAACAAATTTAAACCCCTTTGTAAATAGGTCAAAGCAAGTACTGGTAATGGAAAAATCACTATAGTTGTAAATGTGATACCCTTTCCTGCTATAACACTTGTACAAACCAATGTTAGTAGCAGAAATATCCTCATTTATTGCCAGTCCAAGTTCTAGTTCCTTTTCCACCCCTGCATGCGTTTCTCCTTCCCTTGTGCAAAAATAGGGTACAATGGATATGGTGGTCCCCCCTGCTGGTTCCGAATACGTTCCGATCTCCTGGGTAAAAAATTATCACCTGCATTATGTATTTGATTCTCTGTGTCCAAGGTTTCCATACCCTCCTCTTCAACTAAAATGGGGGACGTAGGTTGGTCCCTAACCTCGGTCTCCTCTTTTGACCAAGAATTCCTTAAATACAAATTACCACTTTGGGGAGGTTTGGGGTATTGTCTCCCTTCCCTGTATTCCCTGAGGTCCCTATTAAGTTTATTGTGTTTCCTTTTAATGACAAAGTCACAGTGTTTGTCAATACGTTTACGAACCTCCTGATATTTACAGTTCTGACTCTCCACTGCAAACAATAGGTCACTAGTAATTCTTTTGTTACATTTAAATATCTCATCAGTTAAACATTGAATTTCATTTTCATTTCTTTTTATAATGGCCTGAACTATATCAAGCCCACACCTGTCAAAGGCTTTTACTAAATCCCTATGAAAGTCACTACCACAAATGACATGATTTGGGTACTTGTGTACCCTTAACCCTTTCGGTACAATACATCTTTTAACACATTCAGATAAATACATATTGTCTAATATGAGATTTTTATACCTGTGTAAAATGTCCTCAAGAATATGTAAATTTTCATCAAAGGAAATACTTTCGGTCGAACAAGTCCTAGTGTTCCCCGAGAAAACAAAGTCCGGTTTTGCATTGACCCAATCTGAAAACGATAAAGGGTCCAGAACTGCTTGGGTGGTTGTAGTAGGCTGGTGACATGGAATAGACGCTTCCCCACTGTCTTCACGGAAAACGGACGGTGTGTTCAAAAGTTCCGCACTTCCGTTCGAGCTGGTAGCACTAACAACCTGTTCAACTGGTTTCCGGACCATACCATAACGGCTGGAAGCTACAGGGGGGGTTGCGTCAGAAGTTCCAATTCTCATCGAAACCGCTTTCAAGACCTCCTTTTGTTCAGAAATAATGGTCTTAAGTCCTTGCCCGATAGGGGTGAGAAGTTGCACCAATTGTGTCAATTGACCCGTGAGCTGGGTTAGTTCCCCGGTGACAGAAATTGCACCGGTCAAGTTACCATCCGAGGTAGAGCTGCCTGGACCAGCCTCCATAGTTACAAACTCCAAACACAAGAACGCTTATTACAAGCCACAAAACGAAATGTAGATCCAAAGCAGTGACCACCAAGGCAAATAGTAAAGTTGTGTCAGCTCACAATAAGGTAAATCCAGTTGAGGAAACAGCTTTATTTAAACGCCACAACACTGATCCACGTTTTTCATCAAAGTAAGACTTCGTCAGAATACAATCAAATACAGCAGTGAACTGTCTTATATAGCAAATACCCTAAGTGGATAATACACAATTAACCCAATTAACTAATTAAATCAAACCACCCACATTAAAAAACCAAACTATCTAAAAACTTTATAACACAAAGTCTGGTATGATTTATAAATTAACACATTTATAAAAACTGTAATTTCAGAAAATATATTTTAACATATCTAATCTAAAAATGTATAACATTCTTAAAAATATATGTGTAGTAATAAAAATGCTTCCTCATGTTTATACGTGCAAATAAATGGTTCTTAAATTTTGAACAAATATTTTATACATTGATAAATAGTATATAATGTAAACTTGTATATATAAAACATAATTCCCTTACAGGCAACGCTTTTTAAAAACATGACGGTATTTTGTATCCCTCTCTCTCAAGTGAAACTTATAACCTGTTTCAGTACAAGTAGCATAAAATAAACTACCTAAATCTTTTGTGCTTTTAGTTTCAAGTAGGGTACAATAGATATATAATCATTCAATCCTGGGAAGCGATTGGATTCTAAAAGAATCTGCCAGTATGTCTCTTGATGGCATAATCTTACTTCCCAGGGTCCACCCCTAGCACTTTTAGCTACTGAATCTAGGACAAAAAACAGGAATGTTCCACCCTCACATGTTGTGGTGTGCTTATAAAGGGCATTATTACTATTGCACTTCTGTATATCATAGTAGTGCTCGTATATACGCCTACGGAGGGGTCTTTTGGTCTTCCCCACATAGAATGATTGGCAGCCCTGACACACTGCCAAATATACCACTCCAAGAGAAAGGCAGTTGTAAAATTTTTTAGAAACAATTTTCCTATTTCTGCTCTCTAGGTAAATCCTTTCTTGGTTTGAAATGTATTTACATTGTGAGCATCCCCCACATTTGTAGGTCTTTATACTTTTTATATGTACTGCATTTTTTGAACACACATATTATATACTTATGTATTTTATGAATATATTTGTGTGTATATATATATATATATATATATATATATATATATATATATAATTTTATTACATGGCTTTATGAAGGTATTATTAGAGTTTTAAATAGTTAGGATATTTGTATAGTTGTTGACTATTTCATTTTATAACGTTAGCACCTTGGTGTGCTAGCACTTTCATTTTTACTCCACATGCTTTTATGTCTTGTTTTTATTGGCTGCTATGTGATCTATGAGTCTATTTAAAATGTTTTGTTAAACCTGTTTAATGTTAGTCTGGTGAAGTGGGAGTTGTCCGCGAAAGCACTTACTTTCTCTGTGCTCTGTTATATTAAACGTACTTTTGCTAACGTACCTGCTGTGTGCCACCAACATTTTTTTTCTCTGGATAACACATGTATGTTTCCTGTGCAAGGGCCTATGATTTGAAAACAGCCCGTAGTTAATCTTTATCTGCCACTGGCCAGATATATTTTCTTTGAATGTGGGTTTCAATTCTGTTTCAATGAATGTGAGTTTCAAGGGCAGAGAAGTTTTAATGCTAAGTCTATTTTCATTGTGAGACTGCATTGCTTTGTTTAGCAGATGTCTATTAGTGTTTGTACTGTAAAATGTAAAATAAAACCTTTAAATGCAATCCAAATCATCATAGAAGTAAAGCAGTATGCACATTTCAGTGTTTATGGTAAATGGGGTGAAATATCCAAGTAATGTGACATTGGAATAGCTGCCGGGGGAGGCCCCATTCGACTATGATTTTGGGAGGGGGGAAGGGCGGCAAACTCAGACAGCCCGGCTGATCTATACCTCTTAACTGTCCAGATTATTGCAGAATGAATAGATTTTTGCTTCTTATTTTTGGTTTGTTCCTCATAAAAGTTGTGGTTTTCTGGCAAATCATTTAGGGATGAGGTCACTAAATAATGACAGACATTGAGTTTCAGACTTTATACTCTTCAGAAAAATGCATGCTAAAGCAAAACTTGTTATTCTGTCAACTGTAAAAGTTTATACAAGAACAATTTTTCGTACTGTTTGTATAGTCCACCAATATATTTGGCCTTGTCCAGATTTCCTGCGTTAAGAGGTTGAGAGGTACACGCAAATAAATCGCCATATACAATTAGGTATATCCAAACCTCTCAACTGTCCCCAAATTTGGCTCAAAATGTTGCTCTCCCCCCTAATAATCCCTCCGCAAAATGGCAAATTTGGAAGAAAGTAAAAATCTAAAAAATAAATAAGAAAAAAAAATAAAAGATGAAACAAAGCGTTAGAAAAACACATTTAATGGCTTAATAGACCAAAAACTTCATCAGAATACCAAGAATACAAAAATCAATGCATCAAACAATTAAATAATTAAATAGCATACAATTACTCAATCAAAATCAAAACAAATATTGAATTTTTTTTTTAAAATTTAAAAAAAAAAAAGAAAAAATCCCTTTTGCGCTTTCATTTGCTCCTATGTTTAAAAAATTTTTAATATTAATAGTCATTTTAAACCAGGGACTCTGATGATTTTTTTATCTGCCCACACATGGTTTCACTGCTCTAAAAATTCTTAAATGAACAACTTCTAATATTGAGAACAAAAATTTCTTATATCTATTACAAGTTTTGTAAACTTAAAAATAGACACCTTTGACAACACCTTTAAGGCACCTAGTTATGCTGATTGTAAAACTAAGGGGGTGGTTTATATCAGTCAATGTTCGGGCTGTCCTGCATACTATGTTGGCATGACTACCAGAATCAGAGAGCATCTTTACAGCATCAAAATGAAAGATGAGAATAATGCCCTGTATAAATACACCAAAACTTGTAATAGATATAAGAAATTTTTGTTCTCAATATTAGAAGTTGTTCAATCTCCCTCGAAAGCTGAAGATTTTAAGAATTTTTAGAGCGTGCGAAACCCATGTGGCAGATAAAACTTAAATCAGATAAGTTCCCTGGTAAATGACTACATTAATATTAAATGTTTCATCTTTCACTTTGGCTGTTTATTTTAACTTTGGAAGAAAACATGAAGAGTTTACAATTAATAAATAATTGTAACGATCTTAGTTATAGATTGCTTTTAATTTCAGAAATGCATGTAGATTCTCTTATTTTGTCAGCTGCTCAAGTTAACAGTACTAATATTACAAAAGTGCCCCTTCTTTGACAGGTTCTCAGCTGTATTGTGTAGTTATTTTATATTTTTGCATCACATTTGTGGTCTGTTTTTCATAAAATGTGGTTTTCTGGAAAATTAGTGGAAAATCATTAAAGAGTGAAGTTAGAAAATATTGACAGACATTTGAGTTTCAGATTTCCTACTCTTTAGAAAATTCATACTAATGCAATACCTACTATTGTATTATCTTTCTAAGTTTATAAGAGCAATATTTAAAAGCAGTGTAAGTATGCAGAGTATCACCCCATCCAAGGTAGACACAAGTACTATAGTGGCTTTTCGTCTATCCTTGATTTTGCCGAATGTTTTGGTTTTCCGTCATATTTTTATACTACTGATTTATGCTTTTTCTTATTCAGAAAATGCATGTTGCTGCAGTGCCTATTGCTCTGTGTTTAAGTAGCAATGCTTTAATGACCATCAGGTAAGCTGGTCTGATACTGTAAGATGCAAGTAACTTTTAATAAGCATACTGTTAAAGAATTACCAACATTGAAAACCTTTTTGTTGTTGTCATGCAAAGAATATTTATATAACTGGGTAGCGTATAAGCCTTAGGTATTGAAATGCATATGACAGTATTTGTAATAAAGGACAGGATTACAGTATTTTCAGAAGCTTGTTACATTTGTTGGAGACTTGCAGTCATCTTTGCAGGCTTTACCCGTAAACTAAACAGAATGCCAGTTTATCATGTGTGGTCCATAATCTGTGCAGTAATCCTTTAAGCAATTTATCTTGAGCTTGTTTCTTGTTTGCTGTTCATTTTTACTTTGATCATGTTTTCCCCACAAAACCAGTAGATAGTTGTTATCAGGCTCAGGCAGCAGTTCTTTTTTGGATAAGAAAAATTTTTACAAGTGTGGGTATCACAGAGATTGCTACTTTCAGCATGTTACTTGGCACTTTTATAAAGCTGAATATAAATTATAATTAGAACTGCAGTGCAAGGAGAAGTGGTTTGAGTTGAGTGCTGCTTGTTTTTTTTATCCTTGATTTTGACTGGCATTCCAGTAATGTATTTAAAAAGTAATTTATTTTTCATGTCTCACAACCTTTTTGTTTCCATCTAGATATTAAGTAAGCTGTCATGTAGACAATGCATTGACATATTTTTTTTCTTCTACACTTCATTTTGTCTTGCTTGGACCCTCATAATGATGGTATGGCACCCAGGGCAGCGTATTTAATTAAAGTCCCAGTTTTTGTGGTTATGAGTGCAGCTCCACCCCGTCTAGTTGGCCACACCCCTTCCCATTGGCCCCACCCATTCCAATGTCTCCTGCAGCCTCCCTTTGATTTGAAGTCACTAGCCACCACTGATTGCAGCATTGAAACTACCTTCTCTTTCAGACACTTCAGCATTAGGCTTGATAAAACCTTAAACATTCAAGCTTATATTGAAAAACTGAGTCAAAATTCAGTTATCTACTTTTCTAAGCCCAGACATTATCATACTTCCTTTCACCACCCACTAGATCAGTCTAGGCAAGGGCATCCTATTTTCCCAGCTGTAGTATGACCTATCACTAACTAACTCCAGCAGTTACCAGTAGAATCAGTGCAGCCCTCAACACCATCTTCAACAAAATATGCTGCTTCATTGCTTTTCTCTGGAGGAGGCTAAATGGCTGACCATGTAACAAAGAACAGACATCTTACCTGGCTTACTGCTGTTTACACTTCTACAACAGGATACTGTCACTCTCTTTCTTCCAAACCTATTCCCCACATCCCTTCTTACTACCTCAGAAATAGTTTGCTAAACTCTAAGAACAGAACAGAACTTCACTGATTGCAGATTCATTAGTCTAGCACTCAAGCTCTGACAATCTCTTCTTCCCAACTTTAAAGAGCTTCCATATCTCCAAAGTTTATACCACAGATTAAACCTATCACTTAAAGGTCACCACCTTCTCAATACTTCAATTCTTCTCTCACTAAATCCCCTACTCGTACTGATAGCACAAAACCTTTATATATCAATACTTCACCTTTTTTCCTTTTTTTCCTCATATTAATCCTGTAGTTTAACAAATACATTAGTTAATCTTTGCACTGGTCATACTTTGTGCTATGTACTCTAACTTGTAATGTCATAAGACTCTATTCTTACTTATATTTGTATATACATTACTTTTCCTCATATGTGCTCCATTAAGTTTCATTGTTTTACTAGCTGGACTGGGCCTGCAATTTGTCAAATTTGATCAATGGTCAACCCTGCTAAAGAAATACTAATAAATAAAATACTAAGATGTACTCTTTTTCCCTTCTTTCCATACTGTGCTTCTAGTCCAGTGACCCTACCCCACAACTTGGCTATAGAGTATGCCTAGATCATAACACAATATTTTACCTTTATAATATAATGTATCAATATGTTTTTGTCAGCATGCTTTACTGTGTCTCAAACACACACACACACACACACACACACACACACACACACACACACACACACACACACACACACACACACACACACACACACACACACACACACACACACACATTGTTCTTTTAGCTGTTTTGGTATGTGAGATGGCTATAATATGCAACATTGTACAAATGAGAAAAATTAGATCAATCATTTTATGTGCATCAAACCACAGGTATTTTGGAGATGTATTCATTTGGATGTATGCCGCGGTGGTACAGCAGTAGCATTGTTACCTCAGAGCAAGGGGTTCTCCCGTTCGTTTCTCGGCTTGGCTTGGGAGTGCCTTCTGTGTAGAGTCTGCATGTCCTCCCCGCGGTTGGGTAGCGTTTGAAAGACATGCGTGCATAAATGGCCATGCCTTTGTTGAAGCTGGCACCTCGACGTTTTGTAAAAATCTACTGCCAATCATTAGCAGAATGGTGTTCCGCTGTGGTGACCCCTTACTGGGAAAAAGCCAAAAGGCAAACAACAACAAACAACAACATAAATTAATTTGGATGTTTACATTAGCTGATGCCCATTGCTTAAGTAGCAACTCTACGGAGAGAGACCGACACTACTTCTGCCAAATTCTTTAACCTCACCAGTGGCACAGTGCTGACGGAATGAGATGGACATCTACTACAATAATTCTTACATAATTATGAAAAAAAATGACTGGGTAAGCAAAAAAAAAAAAACAATAACAGAGTCAGTGACCACTTATTATACAGAGAATAAAACCCAAGTTATTATTTTTATATGACTTGTTATGCTCTCTGAAAGGTTGGATGCTACATGAATTGGTTTCTAAGAGCTTGCTGTCACAAAAAGAAGCATTACATTTATATAAAACATATTACCATAGGAATTTTTAATAATTGATAGTTATCCTTTTTTATTTATATCTGAAGTATCTGGAATGCACTTTTCCTGTGTGTGGGTTTTCAGTCTACTGTTAAATGAGGGAGGAGTCTACAGTGGTTATTTTCAAATTTTTCTTCTAATGAACATTAGGCCAGTCAGTGATGTAGGTGCGGGGGGTGGGGTGTTTAACACAGTGAATGATTGCTGTCAATAGATTGTTAGTGACATGAAAGTATTTTGGAGTGTTCAGAGTGTTTTAATGACAAGAGCCCTCTGGACATATTTTAATGCCTTTCCATGTGTTAGTGTATTAAACTGCATGCATCAGAATACAAGAACACTGCAAATAAAGGACTGACTATATAATTTTAGTATATTTTCAAAGTGTTGTGGGTTTACCAAATAGAACTTAAAATTCTGGTATGAAAATAAGTGTAGTTAAATAATGAAAATAAAGAGCCCTTGGTATTTTGCACTGCTTGCATGCAACACATGAGAGATTGTCTTTGTTGCTCATGAGTACGAGTTTAAACAACATAAGCAAACCACAAAGCCCAGCATTTAACCAGACATAAGCTACACACAATAGTAATAGAGCTTCTTATACTTTATCTGCATTTCAGCTTGCCTTTCTTTCCAAAAGGAAACTAAAACTCAGTGGTGAAAATGATCTGTTAACCAATGGTTAAACTTTAATATCGAGATCATACAGATTTATGTATACATATTTTTTTAAATAATCCACAATGGTTGCAATAGTTAAGACTGTCCTTTTCAAAGTGCTGATCTTCTATACCTGTGAAGTATTTAGAGATTCTGTCATTACAGAACTCAATATGTGTTCCACACAGAGCAAATACACAGCCTGAGGGCTCAGATCAGTTACAGGTACACTGACAAGTATGCAAAGTGAAATACTGCTTAATAAAGCCAAGGCCTCTTACGTTCCTGCAGGGGTTGCAGGTCTCACAATGGGCTGGTTCTTTGGTTGCAGCTATCCCTGAAGCAGAAACAAATACACTGCTGTTTTATTTCATTCTGTCTTGTAAAAAAAGAAACCTTTCCTGATTTAGAATTGTTTGATAAGAATTTGTGCTTACATCCTGTACTGATCTTGTAGACCCGATTTTTCACGGTACATGCTTTGCCTTGCCTCATACTTCAAGCACTGGTTATGTCAGACTGAGAAAGAGGAAAGATGGATAAGAAGCCAATTTACCTTATTAACGAGGTATGTTACTAAATGAACCACTTTCAGTACACTAGTTTTTCAAAGCAACATCTGTGTATGTGTGTGTGCGTGCACGTGTATATTTGGGAGGCAGAGATAAAGGAGGAAAGAGAGCAAAGGAGAAGAGGTAGGACTGCTTTTCCTCTTTGATGTTTAGCTTACTTCCCTTCTTTCCCACTTGCAGCTGTTAATCTACTTCTGTCAGTGTATTTCTTTGCTGTATCATTACTCCTGTGTTTGCTCAGAATAGCTGGCCAGGCATTCCACATGCCAAACAGAACACCTTTGGTGTTCAAGACAAAAGCATTTCTGCAAGTAGCTGCGGTCAGAAAACAGTGACAGATACCATCCTGCACTTTGATGGACTGTCTTTTCTCCTCTCATATAGTTGCACTTATTTTACTGTGCATTTGTTTTAACATGGATTGCAGTACACCTTTGTGTCCTGTGGGTGTTTTTCTCCAATGACTGAGAAACAGCTACTGAAGTATATATAATTATAAATACAGTGTGTAGGACTTGGGACAAGGACCTGATGGTCAAGAAATGCTATTGAGACATGGCAGCATAAGAGCACTGCCATAAGCTACTTCGAAAAAGTATTTCCTATTTGTTGTGTACACAGTTCAAATTCCGAGTTCATGAAAAAAAATCTAAAGCTGCAGTAAACAAAATTGTCTTATGGGGTGATTACACAAAAGGGACTGTTGTTGATCAGTTCACGTCTCTGGAAAATAAAATAAAATAGATAGAGGAGGCATATCCCTACCTCTATAAGACATGTTTGGAAGGCAAAGCTCACCTACTCAAGAAAGGAAAACAATGCTGCATTTTCCCCATCCTCTGGTGTAGGAGCATTATAAAGATGCTATGATGCGTGTTGCCAAGACTCACTCTATTTTCAAGGGTTCTTGACCACCTCTGTCTCTCAACACAGCACATCATTTCTAGGAAGGGTTTGTGCAGTATAAAAGCATGAAGTTGGTCTGATAACTGTATCATAATGTTCATTACTGTCGGACGTATATGAGTTGGTTTGTGTTTGTTATTGTTGATCTAATACACATTTATTTATGTACTTGGTAAATTTGTATTTTTTTTAGCTTTCCTTGAGCTACAGTAATCTTAAATAGCAATCCTTGCTTGACTCCATTTGGTTTAAGTGTGTTACACTTAAAACGCAAGAATGGTCAGAAACTGAAACAAAGTATGTTTTCAGTCATATCATGATAATGAAGGTTTTGATTAAACTTGAAAATGGCAGTAGAGGGTTATGCGGGAAATGTAAAATGCTGAAAATGGAACAGCTGAATGAGTTCTTCGCCTCTGTGTTTAAATATGAGTAGCACGCAGCGAGCCCAGAATGTGGCTGTAGAAAAGTTATGGTTGGGGCCAAATGGAAAACTGCAAGTGTGACTAAGGAAAGCATAAAGGAGGAAATCAAGTCCTCAAGGAAATGAGGCACAAAATCCAGATGATGCATATGCCAGGTTGTTAAAGGAGTTGTTTGTCGTACTATGTGACCCATTGGGAGAACATCCCTGTGCCATCTTATTAACTGGTGCAGTGTTAAATGGCCGAAGCCTGGGGATGGTGGTTCTGTGTCATAAAGGTGAGTGAGTAAAACCAAGGCTTTGCTTCTGTTGTGAAAGAGGTAATACAAGAACATTTGCACAGCAAAATGCAAATTTTTAATTCTTTGATTTATAGTATAAAGACAGTCCCATATTGTAGTGGTCTTACCTGTTTAGAAGAAGTTCTGCCATTGTCTCACCATTTAATTGGTGATGGACACAGACTGGGTGCTTTGTGTTTGGACATCAGCTGAGCATCTGATACTGCGTCACCATTCAGTTGGCGAGGGACACAGACAGGGTGCTTTGCACATCAGCTAGGCATCTGACACTACATCTCACAGGTGGCTGATGGGAAAATTGAAGGATTTGAACTAGGCCCCAAAATGGTGAGCTGGAGTAAAGAGGGAGCTGCCTGATACAACAAAGGAGATGGTAGTCGCTAAATTAGAACTGTTACTGTAAGTCAAAGGGTGTCTGGGGTTTGGGGAGGCCAATACTATTAATATTTCCCTGATAGGTATCAAAGTGGGTATGGGAAGAAAGACTAGCCTGTATATTGGCAACATGCATATCGTTCCACTAATCATAGTTTGGGAGGATGGGGCTCCCAACAGAACAGCAATAGTGCTGTGGGCATGAAGCTGGCAGTTGAGATACAGAATAGAAAGCGTTCCACTCAGGTTTATATATATATATATATATATATATATATATACATACATATATATATATATATATATATATATATATATATATAGACACACACATGCACACACACACACACGTGTGTGTGTGTGTGTGTGTGTGTGTGTGTGTGTGTGTGTGTGTGTGTGTGTGTTTGTGTGTGTGTGTGTATATATAAAACTTGAACTTACAAGTATCTTGATTGAATGAAAGCACTTATTTTACTGTGCATTTGTTTTAACATGGATTGCAGTACACCTTTGTGTCCTGTGGGTGTTTTTCTCCAATGACTGAGAAACAGCTACTGAAGTATATATAATTATAAATACAGTGTGTAGGACTTGGGACAAGGACCTGATGGTCAAGAAATGCTATTGAGACATGGCAGCATAAGAGCACTGCCATAAGCTACTTCGAAAAAGTATTTCCTATTTGTTGTGTACACAGTTCAAATTCCGAGTTCATGAAAAAAAATCTAAAGCTGCAGTAAACAAAATTGTCTTATGGGGTGATTACACAAAAGGGACTGTTGTTGATCAGTTCACGTCTCTGGAAAATAAAATAAAATAGATAGAGGAGGCATATCCCTACCTCTATAAGACATGTTTGGAAGGCAAAGCTCACCTACTCAAGAAAGGAAAACAATGCTGCATTTTCCCCATCCTCTGGTGTAGGAGCATTATAAAGATGCTATGATGCGTGTTGCCAAGACTCACTCTATTTTCAAGGGTTCTTGACCACCTCTGTCTCTCAACACAGCACATCATTTCTAGGAAGGGTTTGT
Organism: Protopterus annectens; assembly: GCF_019279795.1. Classification (NCBI taxonomy): domain Eukaryota; kingdom Metazoa; phylum Chordata; order Ceratodontiformes; family Protopteridae; genus Protopterus; species Protopterus annectens. The sequence continues at coordinate 1,848,275,797 of NC_056741.1, forward strand.
GCAGTATAAAAGCATGAAGTTGGTCTGATAACTGTATCATAATGTTCATTACTGTCGGACGTATATGAGTTGGTTTGTGTTTGTTGTTGTTGATCTAATACACATTTATTTATGTACTTGGTAAATTTGTATTTTTT